>NW_019945346.1:23606-28062 GCF_002910315.2 Salvelinus sp. IW2-2015
GCAGACTGAAACCCATGGAAATCTGCAGACTGAAACCCATGGAAATCTGCAGACTGAAACCCATGGAAATCTGCAGACTGAAACCCATGGAAATCGCATCTGGAGGCACTTCAGATGACACATATTTATTAGTCTGTTCCCTCCCTTTGTCCCTCTTTCTTTGTCCCTCTTTCTTTGTCCCTCTTCAAAAGACCCTGCTCCCTCTTTTAAGTCAGTTCATCTGTTTGGTTACATTACGCAAAGCAGAAAAATGCCACATTTGTGGTTTTCTACCAGATAAAACTAGAGGGAGTGTGATTCAGTGGCTGGGGTAAGATGCTTAGTGTGTGGAGAGAGTGGTTGTTCATGCTGATTCTATGAGCAGTAAGATGATAGACTGGAGAGGGATGTGGATTGGGCTGATTGGCACAGTGCACAGGAAGATGAGTGTAATGAGTAAGGTTTAGGGTTATCTGTGTGCATCATATGGTAATGATTTGACCTAGTACTCTATGGTTGCTATGCCACCTACCCAACACACACGCATGCAATAACGTGCCACCCCACCTCACCCCACCCCTGGCCACGTTGCTCATGTCTTATCTCCAGCGTGCCAGATAGCTGCTCAGTGTCCTCAGGGAGCCTATCATCTCACAGCTTGGTGATTGACAGCTGAGACAGCTGGGTTCCATTCACAGTGGGCCATGACCGGACAGATCACACACCAGCCCTGACATGAGAGAGAGAGGGATGTGTCCGTGTGTCTGAGAGAGAGAGGGATGTGTCCGTGTGTCTGAGAGAGAGAGGGATGTGTCCGTGTGTCTGAGAGAAAGAGGAATGTGTCCGTGTGTCTGAGAGAGAGAGGGATGTGTCCGTGTGTCCGAGAGAGAGAGGGATGTGTCCGTGTGTCTGAGAGAGAGAGGGATGTGTCCGCTGGTGTCGAGAAGAGAGGATGTGTTGATGTGTCGAGGAGAGATCGTGTGTCGAGAAAAATGCCGGGAGAGAAGAGAGGGATGTGTCCGTGGTGTCGGAGGAGAATTGTCACGTCGAGAGAGAGAGGGATGTGGTCCGTGTGTCCGACGAGAGAGAGGGATGTGTCCGTTGTGCCCGAGAGAGAGAGGGAATGTTCCGTGTCAAGAGGTCGTGTGTCCGAAGAGAGAGAGGGATTGTGTCCCGTGTGTCCGAGAGAGACGAGGGATGTGTGGCCGTGTTGTCAGAGAGAAGAGGGATTGTCCGTGTGCGCGAAAGAGAGAGGATGTGTCCGTGTGTTCGGGAAATGCCTGTGGTCATGAGAAGAGAGGGATGTGTCCGTGTGTCCGAGAGAGAAGGAGGGAATGTGTCCGTGTGTGCTTGAGAGAGAGAGGAGTGTGTCCGTGTGTTCTGAGAGAGTAGAGGATGTGTCGCTTGTCTCGAAGAGAGAGAGGGGATGGTGTGCCGTGTGTCGAGAGAGAGAGGGATGTGTTCCGTGTGGCTTGAAGAAGAGGAGGGATGTGGTCCCGTGTTCTGAGAGAGAGAGGGATGTGTCCGTGTGTCTGAGAGAGAGAGATGTGTCCCGTGGTCTGAGAAAGAGGATGTGTCCTGAGAGAGAGAGATGTGTCCGTGTGTCTGAGATGAGGAGAGAGAGGATGTGGTCCGTGTGTCTGAGAGAGAGAGAGTGTGTCCGTGTGTCTGAGAGAGAGGATGTGTCTCGTGTCGCTGAAGAGAGAGGGATGGTGTCCCGGTGTCTGAGGAGAGAGAGGGATGTTCCGTGTGCTGAGAGAGAGAGGGATGTGTCCATGTGTCCGTGAAGAGAGAGGGAAATGTGTCCAGTGTGGGTCCGAGAGAAGAGAGGGATTGTGTCGCGTGTGTATGACGAGAGAGAGGGATCGTGTCCCGTGTGGTCCGAGAGAGTAGGAGGGATGTGTCCCAAGTGTGTCTGAGAGAGAGAGAGATAGAAACTATCTAAGACAGACCAGACAGAAGATTTAATACCATAGGAGAAAAAGAGAGATAGAAACTATCTAAAAGACAGACAGACAGAGATAATACCATTGGAGGAAAGAGAGGATAGAAACTATCTAAGACCAGACAGAGAGATAATACCATAGGAGAAAAGAGAGATAGAAACTATCGTAAGACAGAAGACAGACAGAGATAATACCATAGGAGAAAAGAGAAGATAGAAACTATCTAAGACAGACAGACAGAGATAATACCATAGGAGGAAAGGAGAGATAAGAAACTATCTAAGACGCAGACAGAACAGAGGATAATACGCATAGGAGAAAAGAGAGATAGAAACTATCTAAGACAGACAGACAGAGATAATACCATTAAGGAGAAAAGAGAGATAGAAACTATCTAAGACAGAAGACAGAGATAATATACCATAGGAGAAAAAGAGAGATAGAACTATCTAAGACCAGACAGAACAGAGATATACCATAGGAGAAAAGAGAGATAAGAAACTATCTAAGACACACAGACAAGAGATAAATACTATACAGAGGAAATAACGAGATAGAAACTATCTAAGACCAGACAGACAGAGGATAATACCATAGGAGAAAAGAGAGATAGGAAACTATCTAAGACAGACAGACAGAGATAATACCTAGGAGAAAAAGAGAGATAGAAACTATTAAGACAGACAAGACAGAGATAATAACCATAGGAGAAAGAGAGAAAACTATCTAAGACCCCAGACAGACCCAGAGATAATTAAACCAATAGGAAAAAGAGCTAGAAACATCTAGACGCAGAGACATACAGATGATAATACGATAGGAGAAATAATATCTGACCAGACGACAGATACCAATAGAGGAAAGATGAACTATCTACAGCCAGACAGACCAAGGAATAATACTCATAGATACAAGCGAGATATGAACACTCTAAGACAGACAGACAGAAGATAATACCCAATACAGCCGGAAAGAGAGATACATAGAACCTTCCCCTAGATAGCAGACAGAGATAATACCATAGGAGGAAAGAGAGATACGAAACTATCTAAGAACAGACAGACAGAGATAATACCATAGGAGAAAAAGAGGATATGAATATTTAGACCAACAGACAGAGATAATACAGATGAGAAAGAGAGATAGAAACTATCTAAGACATGACGACAGAAGATAATCCTCAGGCGAAGGAGTGCACTATCTAGACAGTACAGACAGAGGATAATCCATAGGAATGAAAAGAGAGGATAAGAAAATCTAATCTAAGACAGACAGACACGAGGATAATACCATAGGAGAAAAAGAGATTAGAAACTACTCTAAGACAGAAAGACCAAGAAATCACCATAGAATGAAACGAGGGAGGATAAGAAAACTATCTAAAGGACCAGAACAAGGATAATACCATAGGGAGAAAAAGAAAAGAGATAGAAAACTATCTAGTGAGATCCGAACCAAGACCGAGATCATGACCTGATATTCGAGTAAAAAGGAAGATAGAACGTAATCCTAAGGACAGGTTACAGACCCCATGAGAGATATAATATCCGATAGGCAGAACAAGAGAGATAGACAACTTCTAGGCTAGACGGACGCCAAGAGCCTGCAGACATGAGAGATAAATAAATACCGATAGGAGAAAGAGAGATAGGAAACGTATCCTAAGACCAGACAGACAGAAGATAATGGACCATCAGGAGAAAGAGAGATAGAACTATCTAAACCACATAACAGACAGGAGATATACATAGGAGGAAAAAGAGATAGAAAGCTAGTCTAAGACAGACAGACAGAGGATAATACCATAGAGAAGAAGATAAGATATCTAAGACTACCACAGACAGAGATATACCATAGAGAAAAGAGAGATAGAAGCTATCTAAGACAGAACAGACAGAAGAGTATACCATAGGAGAAAAAGGAAGAGGGATATGAACTATTCTAAAGACAGAGCAGACACGAATAATGCCATATGGAAAGAGAGATAGAGAAACTTATCTAAGACAGACAGACAGGATAATACCGATAGGTAGAAAGAGAAGATAGAAAACTATCTAACACGACAGACAGAGATAAACCCTAATAGGGAGAAAAGAGAAGGATAGAACTATCTAAGACAGGACAGACAGAGATAATCCATAGGGAGGAAAGAGAGAATAGAAACTATCTTAGACAGACAGAAGAGATTAATACTGGAGGAAGAGAGATAGAAACTATCTAGAGACGCAGACAGACAGGGATAAATACCATAGGAGAAAAGAGAGGATATACTATCTAGACACACAGACAGAAGATACATACCATAGGACGAAAAGAGAGATAAGAATCTAATCTAAAGAGACAACGAACAGAGATATACCACTAGGAGAAAAGAGAGATATATACTAATCTAGCAGACGACATGAGATAATAACCATAGGAAAAAGAGAGATTAGTAACTATCTAAGACAGAAGCGGACAGACATAGATTAATACCGATCAGGAGAATAAAAGAGAGATAACTATTCTAAAGATCAGACAGACAGACGATA
>NW_019945346.1:28087-30719 GCF_002910315.2 Salvelinus sp. IW2-2015
AGAAAAGAGGTAGAAACTATCTAAGACAACACAGACAGAGATTAATACCATAGGAGAAAAGAGAGATAGAAACCTAATCTAAAGACAGACAGAAGCAGATAATACCATGGAGAAAAAGAGAGATAGAAACTATCTAAGACAAGACAGACAGAGATAATACCATAGGAGAAAAGAGAGATAGAAATATCTAAGACCAGACAGACAGAGATAATCCATAGGAGAAAAGAGGATAGAAACTATCTAAGACAGACAGACAGAGATAATACCATAGGAGAAAGAGAGATAAGAAACATCTAAGACGAGACAGAACAGAGGATAATACGCATAGGAGAAAAGAGAGATAGAAATATCTAAGACAGACAGACAGAGATAATACCATTAGGAGAAAAGAGAGATAGAAACTATCTAAGAACGAGACAGACAGAGATAATACCATAGGAGAAAAGAGAGATAGAACTATCTAGACCCAGACAGAGATATACCATAGGAGAAAAGAAGAGATAGACAACTATTACAGACAGACAGACAGAGATAATACCATAGGAGCAGAAAAGAGAGATAGAAATATCTAAGACCAGACAGACAGAGATAATACCATAGAGAAAAGAGAGATAGAACCTATCTAAGACAGACAGAATGGATTAATCATAGGAGAAAAGAGAGAATAGAAACTATTAAGACACAACAGAAACAGAGATATAACCATAGGAGAAAAGAGAGATAGAAACTATCTAAGACCAGACAGACAGAGATAATACCATTGGAGAAAAGAGAGATGCGTCCACGTGTCCGTGCGTCCATGAGTCCATTTGTCTGTGCGTCCGTGCATCCATGTGTCTGTCCGTCCACGTGTCCGTGTGTCCATGTGTCCATGTGTCCGTGCGTCCACGTGTCCGTGCGTCCATGAGTCCATTTGTCTGTGCGTCCGTAAATCCATGTGTCCGTGCATCCATGTGTCTGTGCATCCATGTGTCGGAGTGTCCGTGTGTCCATGAGTCCATGTGCCTATGCGTCCATGTGTCCATGAGTCCATGAGTCCATGCGTCCATGTGTCCGTATGTCCGTGCGTCTGTGTGTTCATCTGTCTGTGCGTCCGTGTGTCCATGTGTCCGTGCTTCCGTTCGTCCATTTGTCTGTGCTTCCATGTGTCTGATCGTCCATGTGTCTGTGCGTCCACGTGAGTCTGTGTGTGTTTGTGTGTGTTCAAGTGAACATGCATGAGTGTGTATGTGTACCCTGCCCTTTTTCTGTCTTCGCCTCAGGAACGACAACCAATCTATCATTAACTTATCTGCTGGTCGCCATGACACCCTCACTACCTGAAGCAGCCATCTTACCTCCGGACCCACGAACACAAAACTCTTATAAACTTAAATTAAACCCAAGGTTGTTTAGCTTGGACAGAGCACTGACATTAACAATTGTAGAATTCTCCGTATTTTAATAATTTCACACTTTGTTTAACTTCCTTTGTAGCTCTGTCACTCACACTTGATTTTCACATCAACGTCCAAACGCCATGTCAACGATAATTTCTCTATATGTACTGTCAGACGTATAACTCCCACACAACCAGTGATTCAGTTTGAGGCATCACACTTCATTTCAACAGTCTCTCTTTGTTTGTCTGTATTTCTCTGCTTGTGAGTCTACACAGAGAACAAACAACGAGACAAAGMCAGAGACAACTTGAAGAGATGTTAAGATTATGTCCTCAAGTGCAATTTTACAAAGCCTGCATGCCGCACTGACCAAGCACATCAGCAAGGCTTGGCAGTGTTAGAATGTGTGTATGTGTGTTTGCGTGCATAAGTGTTTTTGAGTGTACACACACTCGGTACACACACATGATCACACAGCACTTAGTGTCTCCACCTCCTCTCTGTCTATTGAACAGGGAGCAGAGAGCACACTGCTGCAGCCAAGATGCTTCATCATCCCTTTGAAAGGGAAAGAAAGAAGGGAGAAAATAATGATCCAGTCGTTTCTGGTTTCGTCTATTCCCCCCCCCCCCAAGAAAATCATGTATTTTTAGTTTTTTGTCTGGTCTCAAAGTCCTCTTATAATCTGGCAGATTCAGAGTCTGGGAGAGGAGAGATTGGCATCCACACAAGGGTATCCTTCGTAGACAGTCCCCAGCTCCTTGTCATGTTCTCTCCTGTTATTGGTGTGGGGTAGTGAAGGGGATGATGTCCTCTCCTGTTATTGGTGTGAGGTAGTGAAGGGGCACTGATTGACACAGATATTGATTGGGAACAGGATACTGATTGACCACAGAAATACTGATTGGCACAGAACTGATTTGACCCCAGATACTGATTGACACAGATATGATGCAGCAGATACTCGATTGACACAGAATACTGATTGACAGATAGTGCCCTAACATTCTTGTAGGGGCTCTTGCCTCCTAGATGACCTCCTTTCACATGTTCCCTAGCAATGTGGGTTCCTCTTAATCCATTCATAAATATCAACAGGCATAGCCCCCTACTTCTGTTTAACACTTATCAACGTCCTCCCCTAGTCATGAAGGAGATGGGACAAGGAACGGAGAAAAGCAAAGTACGACAAAAGAAGGTTCATGTCGTGGTTTCCCTCACATCTCTGCGGTTCTCCTTCTGTGAGGTTC
>NW_019945346.1:31753-47347 GCF_002910315.2 Salvelinus sp. IW2-2015
AAGATCATGTGGGACTGGGAAGATCAGGCTTGGATAACATAATGACTTGAAGACTGGGGCAGACCAGGCGTGGATAACATAATGACCTTGACAGACTGGGCAGACCAGGCTTGGATAACATAATGACCATGACAGACTGGGCAGACCAGGCTTGGATAACATAATGACCTTGACAGACTGGGCAGACCAGGGCTTGGATAACGTAAGACCTTGATGGACTGGGGCAGACCAGGGCTTGGATAACATAATGACCTTGACAGACTGGGGCAGACCAGGGCTTGATAACGTAATGACCTTGATGGACTGGGGCAACAGGCTGGATAACATAATGACCTTGACAGACTGGGGCAGACCAGGGCTTGGATAACGTAATGACCTTGATGGACTGGGCAGACCAGGCTTGGATAACATAATGACCTTGACAGACTGGCGGCAGACCAGGCTTGGATAACATAATGACCTTGACAGACTGGGGCAACCAGGGCTTGGATAAACATAATGACCTTGACAGACTGGGGCAACCAGGGCTTGGATAACATAATGACCTTGACAGACTGCGGGCAGACCAGGCTTAGCTGGATAACATAATGACCTTGACAGACTGGGGAGACCAGGGCTTGGATAACATAATGACCTTGACAGACTGGGCAGACCAGATAAGGACCAGCTACTGACACAAATATGGACACAACTTTTTATTTCCAAGTTGTTTGGGTTATTTTTGTTTGCTCGGCCGAGAAATGATATCTTGTTGCATTTTTTCTGCTATTTTCAAACAACATTCAGTCATTTGACGATTACTAAACCTGAATAGACGCAAGCACGTAACATACCCTTCAACGAGTACACTGTCCAACCAAAGCCCCTTTTGACCATTGAAAGTTTAACTATGACCTACTGCGTGGCATGTAATGAAATATGAATGAAGTTTAGCTAGAAAGACAGCTAATTTCAAGAACAGAGAGTGGCAGGGTGTGTGTGTGTAGTGTATGTGTGTGTGTGGTAGTTTGTGTATGTCTGTATTAATGTGATGTGAATTGAGTGTGTGTGTGTTGTGTGGTGTGTGTTGTGTGTGTGTGTGTGTGTGTGTGTGTGTGTGTGTGTGTTGTGTGTGTGGTTGGTGTGTGTGTTGTGTGTGTGTGTGTGTGTGGTGGTGTGTGTGTGTGTGTGTGTGTGTGGTGTGTGTGTGTGTGTGTATTGTAGCAGTGATGGGTTTACAGTTTAGCCCTGAGGACATCAAACATGTATTCACACATAGATCACACAGCGAGAGGACATCATCCCCTTCACTACCTCACACCAAAACAGGAGACGGGACATCATCCCCTTCACTACCTCACACAGTAACAGGAGAGAACATCATCCCCTTCACTACCTCACACAATCACAGGAGAGCACATCATCCCCTTTCACTGACCTCACACGAGTAACAGAGAGGACATCATCCCCTTCACTACCTCACACCAGTAACAGAGAGGACATCATCCCCTTCACTACCTCACACCAATAACAGGAGAGAACATCAGACCCCTTCACTACCTCACACACAGTAACAGGAGACGACATCATCCCCTTCACTACCTCACACCTAGTAACAGCGAGAACATCATCCCCTTCACTACCTCACACCAGTAACAGGAGAGAACATCATCCCATTCACTACCTCACACCTAGTAACAGGAGAGAACAACCACCCCTTCACTACCCACACCAATAACAGGAAAGAACATCATCCCTTCACTACCTCACACCAATAACAGGAGAGAACATCATCCCCTCACACCCACACCAATCACAGGAGAAACATCATCCCCTTCACTACCTCACACGAGTAACAGGAAGCGACATCATCCCCTTCACTACCTCACACCCATAACAGGAGAGGACATCATCCCCTTCACTACCTCACACCAATAACAGGAGAGAACATCAACCCCTTCACTACCTCACCCCAGTAACAGGAGAGGACATCATCCCCATTCACTACCTCACAGCAGCTAAACAAGAGAGAACATCATCCCCTTCACTACCTCACACCAAATAACAGGAAGAACATCATTCATCTGTGTCATTAGTCATCTATGTCATCAGTCATCAACTCGTCTGTGTCATCAGTCATCTGTGTCATCAGTCATCTACTCATCTGTGTCATCAGTCATCTGTGTCATCAGTCATCTGTGTTATCAGTCATCTGTGTCATCAGTCATCTGTGTCATCAGTCATCTGTGTCATCAGTCATCTGTGTCATCAGTCATCTGTGTTATCAGTCATCTGTGTCATCAGTCATCTGTGTTATCAGTCATCTGCACCTGCTTTTTCTGCAGATCAACGGCCCTTCGGTGTGTGTACTCAACCTGATTGAATATATGCAAATACAACAGAAATTTAAAGTCACCTGCAATGGGACCTCTCATGGGACAGAGTTCTATACATACACACAAGAGCAAACACACGTACACACTCCTTAGTTAGCACCCTTTAACTGTCCCCTCGGCCATTTTGTCCTCTCTCATCAGGGATGTATAGATGTCAAAATGTAGGACTCTTCTCTCTCTCTCTCTCTCTCTCTCGCTCTCTGTCTCTCTCTCGCTCTCTGTCTCTCTCTCGCTCTCTGTCTCTCTCGCTATCTCTCGCTATCTCTCTCTCTCTATCTCTCACAAAGTCACTCTCTCTCCCTCTCTTTCTCTGTCTTCCATTCTCTCTCTCCCTCCCTCACACCCACCCGCCTTCTCTCTCTCCTTCCCTTCCTCTGTCTGTGTCCACCTGAGTTCTAATCCTATACATCTATTCATCCCTCTCCTCCTCACAGTGGCCAGACCAGACCAGCTGGGAGAAAGTACTGCTGTCCCACTGAGGACAGCAGGTAGTCAGGCATAGCCTCTCCTCTCCTCTCCTACGAGACCAGACCAGCTAGGAGAAAGTACTGCTGTCCCACTGAGGACAGTAGGTAGTCAGGCATAGCCTTTCCTCTCCTACCAGACCAGACCATCTGGGAGAAAGTACTGCTGTCCCACTGAGGACAGCAGGTAGTCAGGCATAGCCCTCCTCCCTTCTGCTCTTATACTTCCCGCCGTTCCCTTCATACCTCCTCTCCTATATCAAGTAGAACCAGTACAGTGTATATGGTAGAGGTAGAGGTGATATGATCTGTCTCCACTAGGTATGCTCAGTAAGTATCTGTATAAGCCCTGGCTACTCCCCTGGTGGACCTTTAGATTGGAGACTGCCTCCAAAGGTCACTGAGAGTTGCACTGAGCACAATTCAGCTTCTGTCTTCTGCCTTGTTTTCTGTCTTTTGTCTTCTGTCTTGTCTTCTGTCTTGTCTTCTGTCTTCTATCTTGTTTCTGTCTTCTGTTATCCCGAACACACAAAGACTAGAACAGAAAGGATGAGGCTGGAAAGAGACTGGTGGAAGAGAGGGGGAGAAGAAGGGGTAGGAGAGTGGTATGAGAGATGGAAGATAGGGGTGGAGAAGAGGGGTAGGAGAGTGGTATGAGAGACGGAAGAGAGGGGCGGAGAAGAGGGGTAGGAGAGTGGTATGAAAGACGGAAGAGAGGGGCGGAGAAGAGGGGTAGGAGAGTGGTATGAGAGACGGAAGAGAGGGGGGAAGAGGCTGAAAAAAGGTCTGGAGGAAAGGCTGTAGAGCCCTGTGCCCATTGTGCATCATTGATTAAAGAAAACTGGTTCAAAGGGTGTGGGGTCCCTATTGTAACTGGAGACAAAGGTGTGGGGTCTATTGTAACTGGAGAAAGGTGTGGGGTCTATTGTAACTGGAGAAAGGGGTAGGGTCTAGTGTAAATGTGAAAGGGGTGGGGTCTTATTGTAACTAGAGAAATGGGTGGTGTCTATTGTAAAATGAACTAAAGGGTGGGGTCTAGTGTAACTGGAGAAAGGGTGGGTATATTTAAACTGGAGAAAGGGGTGGGTCTAGTGTAAATGTGGAACGCGGGTGGGGTCTAGTGTAACTGGAAAAGGGGCGGGGTCTAGGGAACTGGCAGAAAGGGGTGGGGTCTAGTGTAATCTAGGTGAGGGGGTGGGGTCTTAGTGTAAACTCGGAACAAAAGGGGCGGGGTCTAGTGTAACTGGAGAAAGGGGTGGGGTCTAGTGTAACTGGTGAAGGGGGTGGGGTCTAGTGTAACTGGAGAAAGTGGGTGGGGTTAGTGTAACTGGTGCGAGGGAGGGTCTAGTGTACTGGAGAAAGGGGTGGGCGTCTTGGTAACCTGGAGAAAGGGGTGGGGTCTAGTGTAACTGGTGCAGAGGGGTAAGGGTCTAGTGTAATGTGGAAGGAGGTGGGGTTAGTGTAACTGGAGAAAGGGGGGGGTCTAGTTTAACTGAGAAAGGGTGGTGTCTAGTGTAACTAGAGAAAGGGTGGGGTTCAGTGTAAACGGTGAAGGGGTGGGGTCTAGTGTAATGGAGAAAGGGTGGGGTCTAGTGTACTGGTGAAGGGGGGTGGGGTCTGTGTAAATGTGGAGAAGGGGTGGGGTTCTAGTTTAACTGGAGAACGGCGGTGGGGTCTAGTTAATACTGGAGAAGAGGGGTGGGTCTAGTGTAACTGAGAAAAAGGGGTGGGGTCAGTCGTAACTGGAGAAAAGCGGGTGGGGTCTAGTGTATGGTAAGGGGGTGGGGCTCTAGTGTAACTGGAGAAGGGGTGGGGTCTAGGTACACTGGTGAAGGGGGTGGGGTCTAGTGTAACTGGAGAAAGGGGTGGGGTCTAGTGTAACATGGTGAAGGGGTGGGTCTAGTGTAACTCGTTGAAGGGGGGTGGGGTTATTGTAACTGGAGAAGGGGTGGGTAGTAGTGTAACTGGTGAAGGGGGTGGGGTCTCAGTGTAACTGGTGAAGGGGGTGGGGTCTAGTGTAACTGGAGAAGTGGTGGGGTCCTAGTTTAAACTGGAGAAAGGGGTGGGGTCTAGTGTAACTGGAGAAAGAAGGGGCAAGCGGCCTGATGAGCTGTAAGGGAGGGAGACTGGAACAGGGCTCTCTGTCTGCTGCATGGCATCCCAGTGTGTGTGTCTTTTGAGCTGGGGCAATGGATGTGTAGGGGGTCTGGGAAGGAATCTGCAGAGCTTGTAGGGAGGGAGAATGGAAAGGGTCTAGGGCAGCTGGACAAATGTTCATTCTGGGGTCTGTGATGTGGTGCATGTATTGGATGTGTTCTGCTGGTAAATTCTACTGGCTGTGCTTCTCTGGCTGTATAAAAATGTATTTACTACTCTGCTGGCTTGTGTTCTACTTGGCTGTATTAAAATGTATTTACTCTGCCGGCTGTGTTCTAAGCTGGCTTGTATTCAAATGTATTTACTACGTCTGCTGGTGTGTTCTAGTGGCTGTATTAAAATGTATTTCTCGCTGGCTGTGTTCTACTGGCTGTATTCAAATGTATTTAACTCTGCGGCTGTGTTCTACTGCTGTATTAAAATGTCTGTACTCTGCTGCTGTTTAACTGTCTTGTACTCTGCTGGCTGTATTAACACTCTTCTGTACTCTGCTGGCTGTACTCTACTGGTGTTGTTCAACTGGGACTGTATTAACTTGTCTGTACTCTGCCTGGCTGTATTTACTGTCTGTACCCTGCTGGCTGTATTCATACTGGCTTGTTCAACTGGCTGTATTAAACTGGCTGTAATTCTACTGGCTGTACTAACATGCTGTTAAACTCTGCTGGCTGTATTTAAACTGGCTGTATTAAACCTGTCTGTACTCTGCTGGCTGTATACAAATGTCTGTAACTCTGCTGGCCCTGAGGTCTCTAATTCTCAGCGGCAGCAAAATGAAGCAAGTTATCAGTGCGCCAAGTTCATTCACTGAATGGGCTGTATAAATGGCTGTATCCCTTACTAGCGCAGTGTTTGCTAAGCTTGGCTTGTATTCCTGGCTGTTTCATCTGAGAGATCATGGCTGTAACCTCAAAAACTGGGTCTGTTATTTAAATCTGGTGCATCTCTCCCATCTATCGCACGAGAGCGCCTATGAGTGGAATGTGCGTATGCGACGTGTTTCTAATCTTATCACTGAGTCTCGCTAATTAAATCTGATCGGGCTCGCTTATTCTACTGGTCATGATATGAGAACTGGCTGTAATTTAGAATACTTGAGAGCTGTGAGACTTAGACATCCGATATTTTTCGTAGACATATGTGTGCTTACACTTTTCAAACGTCGAGGAATCTGGAGCTGTTGTTTGAAGCTGCGCTGTTGATTAAATAAAATAGTTCTCTGTTTCCACGTGCTGTTAGACGTGACTACATAGGACATCTTGATAGATATCTGTGACTGAGATAGACTATTGAAGATATAAATCGTGCTCATTATTAACACACAGTAGCGTGCTAATTTCTACTGGCATAGTTGAGTTATTATGCATACTGGCTGTTATGTTACCTACTGCTGTATTGAAACGAGACAGTATGATATTCTACGCTGGCTATGAGTTCCAGATACTCTGACATGTATATACTATCGGCGCTGCTATTTATATCTTCTCGAGGTTTCTTAACTAACTCGCTCCCTCGCGCTTGGCTCATATAGCATAGGACTAGGCTATAATTCATAGCTCGGCTGTATTAACAAACCGTAGGCTTCTAAGGTCTACTGCTGATTATACGAGGTCAGTATTAAATACTGTTCTTGTGTTTATAACTGAGCATCGATGCCAATGGTATACTACTGACTATTTCTACACGTGTGCCAGGCAGTCGATAGATATAATACGCTTCGAGGATAACTCATATCCTTACATGAATTAGCGTGAGTCATGATGATAATAACACACACTGCGCACATGAGATTTTTACCAACAGAAGCTGCTTATTAACTCTAATACATACTTGTTCATCTGGAGCCTGTATTATACAGACTGTTTCATAACGAGTCTTGCAGATTTGTCACAAACACGGCGAGTAAGAGTGTTACATAACCCGGAAGTGACTCACTTGGCTTATGTTGTTTACATATCTGTGACTGTGTTGTTCTCAACTTGGCCTCGCAGTATTACTTATATGTGCTCTTGCTCTATATAATAGGGGTATCAACTGGCCCGCTATGTATTCTAACTCGGTCTTGTCACTCAATATGGCAGTAATTTCCCTATACGGCTGTGACTGTTAACGCAGCGCACTTAGAGCTCGAAATTTCTAAGTACTGTTCGCAGCTTCTATTTTCTATTTGTGTTGATAATACTATCGTGCGTAGTTTATCTAATAGACTAGGGTCTACTGGTTTAGTACCTCTCGAAGAGATTCTCGTATTTCTACGCGTGCGAGAGGTGTGGAGTGTCAATCTCACCATTTTTCTTTTACTCTCTAACTGTTGCATGAGGATTTATCGGCTCTAGCGTTGAAATATTACAGCTGTATTCTCGTATTACCTGGGTCTGTTTTGTGTATACATTAGACAACCTGGCATCGAGGACTTAGATAATACTAAACGAAACGCTAGCCACTATGTGTTTCTACTGATGCACGCACCAACACACACGGAATACCTTTTTGGAATTCTATAGATTCACGAACGCGCATCTCTGCGTCATTTCTCGAACGCATACACGACCGCGCGCAAGCACGACCGCAAAACCTGTGACTGCACTTCTTCTTGACTACACGACCAGAAACTATTTAATGCGAAGACACAACACTCACATATCTCATGCTATGACTGTCACAGTGGGAGTCTCGTGAGTGCAAACATCAAAGATTATCAAAGGTAAGTGATTAATTTTATTGTTTTTCTGACTTTCGTGACAAGCTAACGAGCTAATATAAGGCTAACATGTTATTCATCAAGCCATCAGCAATATGAATATAGCATTGATTGCAGTTAGTCACACCTCACAAAGCCTCTAGATTGCTTTCGTTGCAAAGTCTATTTTCAAAATCTGACACGATAGGTGGATTAACAACAAGCTAAGCTGTGTTTTGGTATATTTCACTTGTGATTTCATGATTATAAATATTTTTACTAATATTTTTGAATCTGATAGGTCTGGGAATTTTCTTCTGCCTTTCAGCACCGGAACGAGGCTGTAGTTTTCTGAACATAACGCGCAACCCAAATGGCGTTTTTTTGTTATAAAAGTAATATTTATCGAACAAAAAGAACATTTATTGTGTAACTGGGAGTCTCATGAGTGCAAACATCTGAAGATTATCAAAAGTAAGCGATTCATTTTATTGCTTTTCTGACTTTCGTGACCATGCTAATTTGGGCCTAGCTGTTCTAGCATTGATTGATACACTCACAAAAGCTTGGATTTCTTTCGCTGTAAAGCATATTTTCAAAATCTGACACGATAAGTGGATGAACAACAGGCTAAACTGTGTTTTGGTATATTTCACTTGTGATTGCATGATTATAAATATTTTTAGTAATATTTTGCGCCCTGCAATTCAGCGGTTGTTTAGGAAAATGGTCCCGTAAAAGGGATCCGTGCACAGAGAAGTTAAAAGGTAAAATGTGGCTAGCAGATGGTTGTAGACGATCAGTGAAGAAGCAAGAGGCATGGACCTAAAATAACACATAAACTGCAGTGGAGACATAATTCCTACCGCTAGACATGACATCACCAAAACACAATACAAATACAGGAAGCTCCATCGTCAATCCATCTTGCTTTGTTCTTTTCTCTACTTCCCAAACCCCCACCCCCTCCTTCCACCCCCTCCTGGTCTTTGCCAGGTCTTCATCCATCACGATGCAGGAGGCCTCCTCCACCATGACAGCTTTGTCACCGGATCCTCACTGGCTTTCAACCGGAACCACATTTCCAACAGACCTGCAGCTCGCCTCAGCCTCCTAACTCAGCCTCCTGCCTCAGCCTCCTGCTCAGTAGACACCTCAGTATATCCTCCCCCAGGCCTGCTGCTCTGAGGAAGCCAGGAGACACCTCAGTATATCCTCCCCCAGGCCTGCTGCTCTGAGGATGCCAGGAGACACCTCAGTATATCCTCCCCCAGGCCTGCTGCTCTGAGGGAGCCAGGAGACACCTCAGTATATCTGCCCCCGGACCTGCTGCTCTGAGGGAGCCAGGAGACACCTCAGTATATTCGCCCCCGGGCTGCTGCTCTGGGAGAGCCAGGAGATGTGACGTTGTCTCACACTGACCAATGAACTAGCTCAACACACACACACACACCACATCACCGCACACACACACACACACACACACACACACACACACACATACACACAATCACATGCAGGTCAGTAATGATTTCCTGGGAGTGTTGTAAATAAACAAGTTGGCAGATAGTGCCTTTGTTTTCCTTTATTTCCACCGTTTGGTCATTGATATGCTTTTATTCATCCAAAAAAAAGTGCTTATCAGTGTGATTACATATTTTCTTCAATGAGAAGTGAAGATGTGTGTGTGTGTGTGTGTGTGTGTGGTGTGGTGTGTGTGTGTGTGGTGTGTGTGTGTGTGTGTGTGTGTGTGTGTGTGTGTTGTTTATACATGAGGGTTGTTTTGTTTTGGTAATAATATGGTCTATTTCCGTGCTTCAAATGAGCTCCCTGTAGAGTTGATTTACTAAATTGCAAAAGGACTAAAGGTAATTCACATCTCAGTAATTAGGCTAGTGAGAAATACATTTACACAACTGAAATATGCCTTGTTATTTTAAAAGAAAGAAACCTGCATGGTTTGATATTACCGTATGT
Source organism: Salvelinus sp. IW2-2015 (assembly GCF_002910315.2). Lineage (NCBI taxonomy): Eukaryota > Metazoa > Chordata > Actinopteri > Salmoniformes > Salmonidae > Salvelinus > Salvelinus sp. IW2-2015. Next base: position 41,407 of record NW_019945346.1, read on the forward strand.
AGAATTAAAAGCCCTCTGGGTATTTATTCATTAATTATAAAAAATAAAAAAATGTTTTTATTTATTTTGTCTGTGAATACAACATTAGACCACCATCCATTGCTATTTCGGTTTGCAGTTCTTTAAATCCCTCAATGCCGAGCAAATTAGCTCAGAGAAGACAAGAGCAAGTGAGGAAGAGAGGAAGAGACGAAAAAGGTGCATCCATTATTTCACTCTTCCTATTTCTCATCCCCCACTTCCTCTGAACAGCAGTATCACTTTATTAACACACAGAACATTGTATTAACACACAGAACACTTTATTACACACAAGAACACTTATTAACAACAGAACCTTTATTAACACACAAGAACACTTTATTAACACACAGAACACTTTATTAACACACAGAACACTTTATTAACACACAGAACACTTTATTAACACACAGACACTTTATTACACACACAGAACTTTATTAACACACAGAAAACAAAACAACATTTTATTAACATAACAACAACAAAAACAAAAAACTTTGCTAACACAGTGAACACAGAAAAGGTTATTAACACGCAGAACAAACAAAACATAACACTTAACACACAGAACACAGAACACGGAGTACTTCATTAACACACAGACACTTTATTAACACACAGAACACACACACACATAATCCTTTATTAACACACAGAACACAGAACACACACACACATAATCCTTTATTAACACACGAACACAGAGCACACAAACATAATCTCTTATTACACACAGAACACATACACGTATTCCTTTATTAACACACAGAACACACAACACATAATCCTTTATTAACACACAGAAAACACTACACGTATTCCTTTATTAACACACAGAAACACTACACATAATCCTTTATTAACACACAGAACACATACAACATAATCCTTTATTAACCACACAGAACACACTACACATAATCCTTTATTAACACACAGAACACACAACACATAATCTTTATTAACACACAGAACACAGAACACACAACACATAATCCTTTATTAACAGAGAAGCTTAGTAACATTCAGAACACAGAACACGGAGTACTTCATTAACACACAAAACACAGAACACTTTATTTACACAAATAACTAAGGTTGCACATTTAATATTCAGGGTGGGAAACTTTCTGTAAGAATTAACGGGAATATATTGGAATTAACGGAAATATATGCAAATTACAGTTTTTTTTGATTGCTTAAGCACGATTTTCAAAACAGGGCCCGTGCTTTCAAAACACTACACACAATTAGCACAACCACACACCCAATTAGCAAACACACAGATCTCTTGCAAAATTAAACACTCTTGTAAAAACTATACACTTCTTTTTAAAAACCACACTTTGTTACCATATGAAACACACACGTTTCACATTACTATACTCTGTTTGCACGAGTTCACTCTGCTGTGATAAACCTAAAACACTTTTAGCACTTCTACTTCCCCATGATTAGAGTAGGCTACTATCAACAAAGTAGCCAACAAAGTAGCCAACACAAGACACAAGACCAATGTTGCAGACTGAAGAAATCTCTTTATTTCTCAACACGCCAAATGTTGACATGGAGATTCATATAACTGTAACCAAACGTCACTTTACGTATTGTAAGTTAAAAAAATATATAAAAAAACAACAACTAGACATTGTCTCTTCGCCTAGCTGGATCTGGCCAGAGAATTTCATAACATCGAGGCAATGTTGTCATTAGCAAACCCTTGGAAAGAAACGTCTTGAATTACGAATCCATCCTTGCATTGCTGCTACCTCCATCTGGTCACAGGCCTCCTCCATGGCTTGGATGAGGGGTACCTCAGCCTGGAGACGGAGATCATATACCTTCCACCGCCATGCCGAGAAAAACTCTTCTATAGGGTTGAGGAATGGAGAGTATGGTGGAAGATATAGGACGGTGAAATGTGGATGTTGCTGAAACCAGTTCTGAACCAGAGCAGAGCGGTGGAAAGACACATTGTCCCAGACAACAATGTATTGCATATGATCGATTTGATTTGCTGCTGTTATGTTGTGCAATTGGTCCAAGAATATAAGTATGAGTGCTGTGTTGTAAGGGCCCATATGGGCATGGCGGTGGAGAACCCCATTCTGTGTAATGGCTGCACAGAGTGTTATATTACCCCCACGTTGCCCTGGGACATTGACTATAGCCCTGTGGCCAATGATGTTTCTTCCCCTCCTTCGTCTTCTCATCAGGTTGAAGGATGCGTGCCAGTGTTGATGTTGAGACCTGATGGATATCGTTGAAAATGGCGTGGTTATTGACAATGTTAGCTTGGAGCTGCTTGAGTGTTATAGCATTGTTGGCCAAAACCATGTTTACTATCTCCCTCTCTTGCTGTTCTGTGAACATAGGAGGCCTTCCCCCTTGTCGTCCCTGACCCTCAATCCTATGTAGGAAAAAAAACAGTATACAATTGTACAGTAATTTCACAGGAAAGGGTAACAGAAGTGCTGATAGTGCATAGAATACAGTACTGTAACAGAAGTGCTGATAGTGCATAGAATACAGTACTGTAAGCAGTTACTGAAACCGTGCAGATGTTTTTGATATGATGATATTTTTACAATACCTATTTTCCAGTCGAAATGTTCTCATCACACTTGCCACTGTATATCGGCTTAGATTTGGCTGTACTCGCAGTCCAGCCTCCCTCAGCGTCAGGCCGTGGTTGACAACGTGGTCAACCAGTGTTGCGCGGATCTCATTTGTCAGATTCGGTCCTCTTTGAGCACCTTCTTGTCTTCCTCTTCCTCTTCCTCCCCTTCCTCCTCCTCCTCGTCGTCCTCCTCGTTCTCCTCCTCGTTCTCCTCGTCCTCCTCGTCGTCCTCCTCCTCGTCCTCCTCGTTCTCCTCATCCTCCTCGTCGTCCTCCTCCTCGTCCTCCTCCTCCTCCTCGTCTTACTCTTTCTCTGACTCTTTCCATTGTGCTTGAAGACCGATGAACTCACCTGCTGCTTTTTATAGTGCTTATACACCTGATTGGTGTGTCTACAATTAAGCAAACGAGTGTTTGCACACCTGATGACTGTGTTGAACCAATTGGTTGGACGGTGTGGTAATTTTGCAAATCACTGTGTGTAGAGTTTTGCAACAAGTGTGAGGTTGACAATGTGCTTATAGTTGTGCAAATATGGGCTGATGTTTTGCTTCTTGAGTGTAAGGTTTTGCTAATAGTGTACTACTTTTAATTTTAGTGTGTAAGTGTTAGTGTGTTAGTGTGTGTCCAAAAAAACTGTAATATGAATACCATTTAATGAAATGTAGATGTTTTTTTTGCATTGGATGTATTTACCATATCACATGAAGACAGAAACATAAACCCTTTACCTTATCATAAGTAGACATAATTGTAAATGATTAAATCCTTCCAATAGAAATTAAAAAAATTATTTACTTACGAATTGACCTTTAGTTGACTCTTCACATGGGATGATTTCACTGAACATCAAAAGGAAATATTAAATGATCCATCGCATCTCTCAAAAACTTTTTCAACATACATCTGTAAAATTATAGTCTAGAAACTAAAGCTTTGGTTGTCTTCCTCTCAGGCTTCCATGTCTTCTCCCTGGACCTCCTCAATGTCCACCTCTTGAACATCAGACTCCATGTCTTCTCCCTGGACCTCCTCAATGTCCCCCTCTTGAACATCAGACTCCATGTCTTCTCCCTGGACCTCCTCAATGTCCCCCTCTTGAACATCAGACTCTGAGGCCTCATCTTCACTGTCACTTTCCAACCTTGTTGAGGATGGCTCAAATTTGCCCGGGTGGCCACCAACTTTTCAACCCTTGTATTGGTCAGCCTGTTGAGTGCTTTGGTGTGTGTGTTCCCAAACAAGGACCAGTTGCGCTCTGAGGCGGCTGATGTTGGTGGGATTTGGAGGATGATGGAGGCAACAGGGGAAAGAGCCTCAGATCCACATAGTCCCTTCCACCATGTGGCTGATGAGATATGTTGGCACGACTGCCATATTACATCTCCATCCCAAAGCCCTTGCTTGGAAGTGTACTTCGCCAGACTGCCAAGACCCTTGCCCTCATCCAGGCCAAGGTGGCGAGACACGGTAGTGATGACACCATAGGCCTTGATGATCTCTGCACCAGAAAGGATGCTCTTGCCCGCATACTTGGGGTCCAACATGTACGCTGCGGCGTGTATGGGCTTCATTCAAGTGTTCATACTTTTTGATGTAATTCAGAACTGCAGTTTCCTCTGCTTGGAGCAACAGTGAAGTGGGCAGGGCAGTACAGATTTATTCTCTTACATCTGAAAGCAGAGTCTGAACATCAGACTGGATGGCATTGTCTCCCTCAATCCGTGCATTGGCTACTACTATAGGTTTCAGGAGTTTCAGGCTGCTTACCACTCTCTCCCAAAATACATCATCCATGGCCATTTCTTGAAGAGACTCCTTCCCCTCCAGGAGACTGTCAAACATGATGACAACACCACCCCAAACGGGTGTTGCTGGGCAGCTTCAATGTGGTGCTCTTATTCTTCTCACTTTGCTTGGTGAGGTAGATTGCTGCTATAACTTGATAACCATTTCCTTGGCTCTCTTGTAGAGTGTATCCATTGTTTTCAGTGCCATGATGTCCCTGAGGAGCAGATTCAATGCATGAGCAGCACAGCCAATGGGTGTGATGTCAGGGTAGGACTCCTCCACTTTAGAACAAGCAGCCTTCATGTTCGCAGCATTGTCTGTCACCAGTGCAAATACCTCCTGTGGTCCAAGGTCATTGATGACGGCCTTCAGCTCATCTGCAATGTAGAGACCGGTGTGTCTGTTGTCCCTTGTGTCTGTGCTCTTGTAGAATACTGGTTGAGGGGTGGAGAGGATGTAGTTAATTATTCCTTCCCCACGAACATTTGAACTGAATTTCAATAAGCGAACAACAAGTGGCTACCTAGCTAATTCTTACTTACAAGGATTCCTAAATTATTGCTAAGAATAATAAAAATGACTGCAGTTTCTACTGGTCATTGTTTTCAGGCTGGTTGTAGTGGTGCTAGCTAGGTACCAAGCTAAAGCTAGCTACCCCAGAAGTTGTGGTCGAACAAATGATGCCTTATTACCAACGCGGTATTGTGAACACATCGTTCGTGGCCGGTGTTTGCTTGTTTGTACAGCTCTGACAGTGCTCCTGATAGTAGTGTTGGTGCTTGGCTTGCACGTGCAAATTCAGAACACACAACATTCTATAATAGAACTGTGTTATTTGACATGTCAAGTTAAAAGCTTATTTAACGGGTCAAATAGTGCTATTTGACTTGTATCTTTTTTAACACGCAAAGACCCAAAAGGCGTTCCGTAGTATGTCGTGAAGCTAATAGCAGGGACGCTATTACTGTGTAACTCCGGTAGGGCAACATCTGAAAAATAGCGCACTTGGTCCTCGACCAAGGTTGATTGTCAAGGGCAATGAATTCCATTATCTTGGCGTTATGGATTTCGACCTTTAAGTTGTTACTCTTTCAAATGACTGCTCGACATGTTGACGGCTTGATCCACACATCAGACATTGTGGGCTAGTTCAGAAATCCTGTGTTTCACGTGTAGCGCAACATTTTACGTGGCGTCATTACGTCATATACCTACGTTATATAGGTATGCACGTCAGGTTTGACATCGGTTTTGCACATCGGCGTTAAGCTAGACATCGGGCAGATACCGATGTTGGCATTTTTAGCTAATATCGTCCGATTCCGATATATCGTGCATCCCTATTAACACACAGAACCCACGTTTTATTAACAGACAGAACACAGAAAAAGTAAATAACACAGAGAATACAAAACACTTTATTAACACAGAGAAGACAGAACACTTTATTAACACAGAGAAGACAGAACACTTTATTAACACAGAGAAGACAGAACACTTTATTAAC
>NW_019945347.1:0-5660 GCF_002910315.2 Salvelinus sp. IW2-2015
AGTTAACATTACACTTACAGAAGTTCTAAAAGAATAAAGACATTTCAATGTAATATTATGTCTATATACAGTGTTTTAACAATGTTGCAAATAGTTAAAATACAAAAGGGAAAATAAATAAACATAAATATGGGTTGTATTTACAATGGTGTTTGTTCTTCTCTAGTTGCCCTTTTCTTGTGGCAACAGGTCACAAATATTGCTGCTGTGATGACACACTGTGGTATTTCAACCAGGAGATATGGGAGTTAATCAATATTGAGTTTTTTCAAAATCTTTGTGGTCTGTGTAATCTGAGGGAAATATGTCCTTCTAAATTGGTCATACATTTGGCAGGAGGTTAGGAAGTGCAGCTCAGTTTCCACCTCATTTTGAAGCAGTGTGCACATAGCCTGTCTTCTCTTGAGAGCCAGGTCTGCCTACGGCAGCCGGGTGGCAGGCAAGCCTGGAGGAGTGGGTTCCCTCCAGGACCGAGGAGCAGACGGCGTCAGGCACAAACATCCGGTTATCTGACCCCCGCCCCCCCCCAGGGTTTGGCTGGGAGCGCTGTGCCTGAGAGGATGTAGACGCAAGAGGGTATAGCCGCAGGGCGTGACAGCGCATCCAGCGATTCCCAGGAAACATTGCAGCTGCACCCTGGACGTAGGCTGGGGCCAATCCACCACCGCTCTCACCATCCATCTGTACACTCCTTGCAGCGATGATGTAACCCAGGAAGGGGATGGTGGAGCGATGGAATTCACACTTTTCCACTTTCACAAAAAGCTGATGCTCCAGGAGGCGTTGGAGAACCTGTCGGACGTGGAGCACGTGTTCTTGGGCGGAGCGGGAGAATACGAGGATGTCCAGCTTGGAGAACACGGTGGCTCCCTGGAGCGGCTCGAAAGCCGAGGAGATGAGTAATAGCGGGTAGCGGTTCTTCCCCGTGATTTTGTTGAGGTCACGGTAGTCGTTGCACGGGCGGAGGGTTTTGTCCTTTTTCTCCACAAAGAAGAAACTGCGCGGGGAAGGCAGAAGTATGGATGAACCCTGCAGATAGGGAGTTTTCAATGTAGGTCTCCTCAGCCTTGGCCTCCGGACCCGATAGAGTGTATAGTCATTCCAGGGGTGGAGTGGTGCCTGGGAGAAGGTCAATCCTGCAGGCATATGGTTTGTGCGGCGGAATCGAAGGGGTCCGGGACTTACTGAACACCTACCTGAGGTCCTGGTACACCGTGGGAATGACGGAGAGGTCCGCGGCAACTTCCAAGCCTACAGGAACATGTCCCGGGCCAGGCAGCGCTGACTTCAAATAATGGGCATGGCACAACGGGCTCCAGCCCATAATGTCAACAGCAGTCCAGTCTATGATGGGATTGTGTCGCTGGAGCCAAGAGAATCCCAATACCACAGGAACCTGAGGAGACTTAATCAGCATCAATTGGATTGTCTCGCTGTGGTTCCCTGACACTTGTAGGTTGATGGGAGTGGTATTGTGAGTGACATGGCCTGCAATAAAGTGAGCAGAAAGTAAACAAAATGTACATGATTACCCGGAGAGATGACAACTGGTTGGCATGGAAAGGATGGCATGGAAAGGTGTGCAAGTAAGGGGAGAGGAAAAGTTCTCCATAAGGCCCACCAATTGGAGAGTTCAGTGTGTTCTGGTAGTCTTTAATAGTTGATTCTAAGATTGATGTTTGATCATGTATATGTTTTTGCTGTTTGTTCTTTGTTATAGGGCCAAAAAGATTGGAGAAGTGGTTTATACATACATCTCMGTTTTTGATCGATAACTCTTCATATTGTTGTTTGTTTAGTGTTTTMCAAATTTCCCAGAATTGGTTCGAGTCTATGGATTCTTCAATTACATTGAGCTGATTTCTGACGTGCTGTTCCTTTTTTTTCCGTAGTGTATTTCTTTATTGTTTTAGTGATTCACCATAGTGAATGCGTAGGCTCAGGTTTTCTGGGTCTATGTTTGTGGTTGGATAGGTTTCTCAATTTCTTTCTTAGGTTTTTGCATTCTTCATCAAACCATGTGTCATTGTTGTTCATTTTCTTCGGTTTTCTATTTGAGATTTTTAGATTTGATAGGGAAGCAAATATACTGTTAAGATTGTCTACTGCCACGTTTACACCTTCACTATTACAGTGGAACGTTTTGTCCAGGAAGTTGTCTAAAAGGGATTGAATTTGTTGTTGCCTAATTGTTTTTTGGTAGGTTTCCACACTACTTTCCTTCCATCTATAGCATTTCTTACAATTATTCACTTCCTTTGGCTTTGATGCCTCATGATTGAGTATTGCTCTCTTCAAGTAGAGTGTGATTTTGCTGTGATCTGATAGGGGTGTCAGTGGACTGACTGTGAACGCTCTGAAAGACTCTGGGTTGAGGTCAGTAATAAAGTAGTCACAATACTACTGCCAAGAGATGAGCTGTAGATGTACCTAACGTAGGATTCCCCTCGAAGCCTACCATTGACTATTTACATACCCAGCGTGCAACAGAGCTGCAGGAGTTGTGACCCGTTTTTGTGCGTTATGTTGTCATAGTTGTGTCTAGGGGGGCATATTTGGGGAGGGAATGCTGTCACCTCCAGGCAGGTGTTAGTCCCCCTGTGTGCTAAGGGTGTCAGGTTCTTGTCCAGTTCTGACATTTAGTCACCACAGACTAGTACATGTCCCTGGGCCTGGAAATTATTGATTTCCTCCTCAGGATGGAGAAGCTGTCTTCATTAAAGTATGGGGATTCTAATGGGGGGATATAGGAAGCACACAGGACAACATTTTTCTCTGCTGAAATTATTTCCTTTTGAATTTCTAGCCAAATGTAAAAAGTTCCTGTTTTGATTAATTCAATAGAGTGCTCTATACCAAATTAGCAATGCTGGTAGTTTGGGGATGGGACTACCAGCTCTCTGTAACCTAGAGGGCAACCAGTGGGTCCGTCTCCCTCTATACATGTTTCTTGTAGGATGACATGACTGTATTTCCAAAGTCCAGGTTCCTGCTCTTTAGGCCCAAGGCAGATGACCTCAGGCCTTAGATACTCTTTCTCTCTCCCTCTCCTCTCTTCTCTCTTCTCTCTCTCTCTCTCTCTTCTCTCTCTCTCTCTCCTCTCTTCTCTCTCTCTCTCTCTCTCTCTCTCTCTCTCTCTTCTTCTCTACTCTCTCTTCTCGTCTTCTCTCTCTCTCTCTCTCTCTCTCTTATCTCTCTCTCTCTCTCTCTCTTTCTTCTCTCTCTCTCTTCTCTCTCTCATCCTCTCTCTCTCTCTCTCTCTCTCTTCCTCTCTTCTCTCTTCTCTCTCTATCCCCTCTCCCGTCTCTGTCCCTCTGTCTTTCTTGCTCTCCTCGCTCATCGATCCTTTGTTCCTCTTTCCTTCTCATTTCATCCCTGTTGGTTATAGCTAGTGTTTACCTTGTTCTTGTTCATCCATCTATTTTCTGCTGTGTGCTCTGATTATAGTGAACTACACACACGCACAAACACACACACAGACACTCACACGCACAGACACATACACACGCACGCACGGACACACACACCACACCCATGGTGTAAACAGCAGACAGTGCAGGCCATGCGTCTCCCAGGAGTGTAGTTAGTGTGTGATACACATCGATCTCTGCTCTGGTTTCCATGATGCAACCTTTTGCCTCTTACTGGGCCTGATACTTACACTGCTGGTCAACACAAAGAACAATCTCTCTCTCTCTCTCTCTCTAGCTCTTTATCTATACAGGGAATTTTTACTAGGATTAAATGTCAGGAATTTTGAAAAACTGAGTTTAAATGTATTTGGCTAAGGTGTATGTAATMTTCCGACTTCAACTGTATATATGTATATATGTATAAATCCCTGTYTTAGGTCAGTTAGGATCACCACTTTATTTTAAGAATGTGAAATACAGATTAATAGTAGAGAGAATGATTTATTTCAGCTTTTATTTCTTTCATCACTTTCCMAGTGGGTCAGAAGTTTACATTACACTCAATTAGTATTTGGTAGCATTKCCTTTAAATTGTTGAACTTGGGCCAAACGTTTCGGGTAGCCTTCCACAAGCTTCCCACAATAAGTTGGGTGAATTTTGGCCCATTCCTCCTGACAGAGCTGGTGTAACTGAGTCAGGTTTGTAGGCCTCCTTGCTCACACACGCTTTTTCAGTTCTGCCCACAAATGTTCTACAGGATTGAGGTCAGGGCTTTGTGATGGCCACTCCAATACCTTGACTTTGTTGTCCTTAAGCCATTTTGCTTTGGAAGTATGCCCGAGACTTTCAACTGTATATATTGTATATATGTATAAATCCCTGGTTTAGGTCAGTTAGGATCACCACTTTATTTTAAGAATGTGAAATACAGATTAATAGTAGAGAGAATGAATTTATTTCAGCTTTTATTTCTTTCATCACTTTCCAGTGGGTCAGAAGTTTTACATTACACTCAATTAGTATTTGGTAGCATTTCCTTTAAATTGTTGAACTTGGGCAAACGTCGGGTAGCCTTCCACACAGCTTCCCACAATAAGTTGGGTGAATTTTGGCCCATTCCTCCTGACAGAGCTTGGTAACTGAGTCAGGTTGTAGGCCTCCTTGCTCACACACGCTTTTTCAGTTCTGCCCACAAATGTTCTACAGGATTGAGGTACAGGCTTTGTGAGAGCCACTCCAATACCTTGACTTTGTTGTCCTTAAGCCATTTTGCTTTGGAAGTGCTTGTGTTTTGACTTTGTTCCTTAACCAACTTTGAGAGTATGCTTGGGGTCATTGTCCAAATGGAAGACCCATTTGCGACCAAGCTTTAACTTCCTGACTGATGTCTTGAGATGTTGCTTCAATATATCCACATAATTTTCTTCCTCATGAAGCCATCTATTTTGTGAAGTGCACCAGTCCCTTCCTGCAGCAAAGCACCCCCACAAACATGATGGCTTCACGGTTGGATGGTTTCTTTGGTTGACAAGTCTCCCCCCTTTTCCTCCAAAACATAACGATGGTCATTAGCCAAACAGTTCTACTTTTGTTTCTTTAGACCCAGAGGACATTTCTCCAAAAAACTACGATCTTTGTCCCCATGTGCAGTTGCAAACCTAGTCTGTTTTTATGGCGGTTTTGGAGGCAGTAGGCTTCTCATTGCACGCTGAAGCGGCCGTTCAGGTATGTCGATAAGGACTCGTTTTACTGGATATAGACTTTTGTAATACTGTTTTCCTCCAGCATCTTCACAGGGTCCTTGCTGTTGTTCTGGGATTGATTTGCACTTTTCGCCACCAAAGTACGGTTCATCTCTAGGAGACAGAACGCATCTCCTTCCTGAGCGGTATGACAGCTACGTGTTCCCATGGGGTGTTTATACTGCGTACTATTGTTTTGTACAGGATGAAGTGTACCTTCAGGCATTTGGAATTGCTCCAAGGATGAACCAGACTTGTGGAGGTCTACAATTATTTGTCTGAGGTCTTGCATGATTTTCTTTATATTTCCCATGATGTCAAGCAAAAAGCCACTGAGTTGAAGGTAAGCCTTGAAAATACATCCACAGGTACACTCTCCAATTGACTCAAATTATGTCAATTAGCTTATCAGAAGCTTCTAAAAGCCATGACATAATTTTCGGGAATTTTCCAAGCTGTTAAAGGCACAAGTCAACCTTAGAGTGTGTGTTGGTAAGACACTTC
>NW_019945347.1:10985-14297 GCF_002910315.2 Salvelinus sp. IW2-2015
TTGTCTTTGACTTTGTTGTCCTTAAGCCACAACTTTGGGAAGTATGCTTGGGGTCATTGTCCAAATGAAGACCCATTTGCGACCAAGCTAACTTCCTGACTGATGTCTTGAGATGTTGCTTCAATATATCCACATAATTTTTCTTCCTCATGAAGCCATCTATTTTGGACCCACTGGAATTGTGATACAGTGAATTATAAGTGAAACAATCTGTCTGTAAACAATTGTTGGGAAAATTACTTGTTTCATGTACAAAGTAGATGTTCTAACCGACTTGCCAAAACTATAGTTTGTTTACAAGAAATGTGTGGAGTGGTTGAAAAAGAAGTTTTAATGACTCCAACCTAAGTGTATGTAAACTTCCGACTTCAACTGTATATATATACAGTATATATATATATATATATCATATATATATAATATCTTTCTCTCTCTCTCTTCTCTTATTCTCTGTTTCTGTAGGACAGTTAGTTATTGCAGTGTATCATTGTGAGTGTGTGAGATTCAGAAGAAAATGTATGATCAATGCAATGCTGTGGTGAAAACTGAAAACCATAGAGCACAATAACAACAACAATAACAACACAAGATCAATACTGAGCAGCTTTGCTTTCATGTGGATCTCAGTGTCCTTACTGTGAGACAACTGCATTCCCATGGACAGAGAGGGAGAGAGTGAGAAAGAGAGAGAGAGAGGGTAAGGATAGAATGAGTTCTCCGATCTGTTCTTTTGTGCCTCGAGGTCTCTGGGTTCTCTTTCCGTCTATCTCTCTCCTTCGCTCTTGTACAAAAGGAGATAGAGAGAGTAGTGAGTGAGATGAAAGTAAATGGATGGTTACTTTCCAGAGAGTGTAAAGCCACAAGAGAACGTCATGTACTCTACCTTTCCTACTTACCGCATGAACTCTTCAAACGCACGCAGTCAGGAGACTTTCACTCTCTTTCCTCATATCCGTCTCTACAATACTTTTCTCTGTTCTCTCTACTTCTTGAAGGTGAAGGACAACGTGTTCTCCTGAGATTCAAAATAATAATAGCTTTATTGACAGGAGTGTTTGAAAAACAATGTCCCTGCTGCTGGCTGGCCCAAGGCTATCATTAAAAACTGGAATGAAATAATACAAAAATAACTGATTATCACAGTCATAAAGGGACAATAATAAAGTGGGTTTAATTAGTAGCCGGTAATGACTCTAGTCCTGCTGTGTCTTTGGACTCGACTAACTGACCTCATTTAACCAACGTTGTTGATAGACTGAGCTGTGAATATTACAGAATTATAATTATTCTACATCATGAGATATCTCTATATAGAAACTATTAGATTTCCTTGTCCTTGATTCCAAACCTGTGGAGAATAGACTTGTAAATCCTACTGTCTGTCCCTCTCTCTAGTGTAAAGGACCAGCCTCAATATGTCCTATCTCCTGTCCCTCTCTCTAGTGTAAAGGACCAGCCTCAATGTGTCCTATCTCCTGTCCCTCTCTCTAGTGTAAAGGACCAGCCTCAATACCTTACACTGTAGAGAGACACATCAATCACTATGAGGAGGACGGTTACCTACCTTACACTGGTAGGAGAGACACATCAATCACTATGGAAGGAGGTTACCTACCTTACACTGGTAGAGAGGACACATCAATCACTATGGAGGAGGAGTTACCTACCTTACACTGGTAGGAGACACATCAATCACTATGGAGGAGGAGTTACCTACCTTACACTGGTAGAAAGACACATCAATCACTATGGAGGAGGAGTTACCTACCTACACTGGTAGAGAGACACATCAATCACTATGGAGGAGGAGTTACCTACCTTACACTGGTAGAGAGAGACACATCAATCACTACTAGAGGAGGAGTTTACCTACCTTTCACTGGTAGAGAGACACATCAATACTATAGAGGAGGAGTTACGACTCTTACACTGGTAGAGAGGCACATCAATCACTATAGAGGAGGAGTTACCTACCTTAACTGGTAGAGAGACACATCAATCACTATGGAGAGGAGAGTACCTACCTTACACTGGTAGAGAGAACACATCAATCACTATGGAGGAGGAGTTACCTACCTTACACTGGTAGAGAGACACATCAATCACTATGGAGAGGAGTTACTCTCCTTACACTGGTTAGAGAGACACATCAATCACTATGGAGGAGGAGTTACCTACCTTACACTGGTAGAGAGACACATCAATCACTATGGAGGAGGAGTTACCTACCTTACACGGTAGGAGACACATCAATCCACTATAGAGGAGGAGTTCCTACCTTACACTGGTGAGAGACACATCGATCACTAGAGAGGATTACCTCCTTACACTGGTAGAGAGACACATCAATCACTATGGAGGAGGAGTTACCTACCTTACACTGTAGAGAGACACACAATCACTATGGAGGAGGAGTTACCTACCTTACACGGTAGAGAGAACACATCAATCACTATGGAGGAGGAGTACCTACCTTACACTGGTAGAGAGACACATCAATCACTATGGAGGAGGAGTACCTACCTTACACTGGTAGAGAGGCACATCAATCACTATGGGAGGAGGAGTTACCTACCTTACACTGGTAGAAGAGACACATCAATCACTATGGAGGAGGAGTTACTACCTTACACTGGTAGAGAACACATACAATCACTATGAGGAGGAGTTACCTACCTTTACCACTGGTAGAGAGACACATCAATCACTTGAGGAGGAGTTACTACCTTACACTAGGTAGAAACACATCAATCCACTATGGAGGAGGAGTTACCTACCTTACACTGGTAGAAGAGACACATCAATCACTATGGAGGAGGAGTTACCTACCCCTACACTGGTAGAGAGACACATCAATCACTATGGAGGAGGAGTACCTACCTACACTGGTAAGAGACACTCAATCACTATAGAGGGAGTTACCTACTTCACTGGTAGAGAGACCACATTCAATCACTATAGAGGAGGAGTTACCTACCTTACACTGGTAGAGAGACACATCAATCACTATGGAGGAGGAGTTACCTACCTCTCACTGGTAGAGAGACACATCAATCACTATAGAGGAGGAGTTACCTACCTTACACTGGAAGAGAGACACATCAATCACTATGGAGGAGGACCGTTACCCTGACCTATACTGTAGAGAGACACATCAATCACTATGGAAGAGGAGTTCCTACCTACACTGGTAGAGAGACACATCAATCACTATGGAGGAGGAGTTACCTACCTTCTACTGGTAGGAGACACATCAATCACTATAAGGAGGATACCTACCTTCTACTGTAGAGAGGCACATCAATCACTATA
>NW_019945347.1:14322-34322 GCF_002910315.2 Salvelinus sp. IW2-2015
GTGTTCCTATCTCCTGTCCCTCTCGCTAGTGTAAAGACCCAGCCGTCAATGATGTCCTATCTCCTGTCCCTCCTCTCTATGTGTAAAGGACAGCTCAAAAATGTGTCCTATCTCCTGTCCCTCTCTCTAGTGCTGAAAGGACCCAGCCTCAATACGTATGGTCCTATCTTCCTGTTCCCTCTCTCTTAGTGTAAAGACCAGCTCAATGTGTCCAAAGACTCCTCACGTCCCATGCTTCAACTAATGTAAAGGCTGCATAGATGGTGGGTGGTGTGGTGGTGTGTTGTGTTGGGTGTAAACTTATGACTTCATGCGTCCTTTGTTCTGCTGTAGTTTACTCGCAATATGCGTTTGTGTGTTGTTAGTTGGTGTAATATTCTAGATCGTTTAATCTATAATACTCTTTATTAACCCTCGTCTGTGACCGCAAGTGTCAACTCTTCGGGTGTTAGTGTGTGTGTTGGGTGGTGTAGTGTGTGGTGTGTGGGTGTTGTATGCGGGATTGTGGGGCGAGGTCTATACCTTGGTTCAGTCTGCAGTGGGCAGCCGCGCGTTTAGTTATTCAGGTCGTTCACCTTTGACTAAGAAGTCACAGTCTTTTTAAACCGCGACATTGTAATTCGGTTGGATAACTGATTGGTTCACCACTAACTCGAGATACCTCGGAATCCTGATAGTGACAATCGACTCTGCAGAGTAATGGAATGACCACATTTGCACCTCCAGGCCCTTTTCAATGGCCTCCTATCCCACATATAGGCCACGGTGGCCTAATGCCTGGCGATACTCACTGCAAAGTCAGGTCCCATTGTTAAGTCTGAACATACTCTCAGCCAGGGGAACTTCCCCAGCATGGTCATAATACATATTGCTTAACACACCTGGGCTGTCTCTGTTTCTAAACACGACAGCAATTCTCTACACTAAACTAGTCTGGACAATGTGGAATATACCTTTCTGATAACTTCAAAGACCACCACCCACACACACAGTACTATTGCTGTATCTCTCTTATAAGAAAATACCATAAGACAACGCTTGATTACGAATGACATCCTGAACATCTTAATTAAAGCTGAAGATTATTCAAATGCTTATCTCTAGACGAATTAACACAACTTTCCATCTGATGTCAACGAAGATTACAACTCTCACGACAATGAAGTGCCCATCCCCGTTTGATTATTCGGCCCCTGTGTAAGTTTAGTCCTACTATAGTATGGCAACTTGGTTCCATCACAATACCTTTTATGATCGAGAGTCCTTAGCATCCATAACAGGGTTGTAGGTTCCATCACTAATATCCACACTGGCTTTAGCTGACACCCTTAGCGTTTTTAACCCCATTACAGAACCGTGAACACAACATGTTTCTTTTCCATCCATGCAATCCCTGAAAAAGCAAAGAATCTACAGGTCCACAATCACTAGACTAGTACAAATGCCCAAGCGGCACCGTAAAGAGTGGACAGTAAGGGCATGTGTAGACACACATTCCCCCTAGCTACCCAGTCAGCATTATTTATGATCCAAGCAATTAGCAAAATTATTCATTAATTGCCATACTTTGTCCTGTCTGCAACAACGAACTTCAAAGACGCAATACTCACTTTGCAAAAATATTAGTCTCTTTTTTTTTCTCTACCAAACCCTCATGGAGGCTGGCGTCTAGGCACAACACAGACGGAAGAACAGTGAGAAAGAGTGCAGCCATGACACGCTAGGGACTCATCTATACCAACTCATACCTGCGCTTCACTTACTGAGTCTGTTATATGTACAAATCTTGAGTTTATTGTACCGACTACAATCTAGCGCTAAAATACACTCACCCCCCTGTTTTTCTTTTATACATTAAATTGTCCATTAAGTTCGCATTAAAGCTAAAAACTTTAGACTCTATACTCACAGTCCCACTCACTTCTATTGGTGATATGGCGAAATTAAAACTTAGATAGTCAGTAATGCCGACAGTAATAAGAATGCATACGCCTTTCTTGAGTTTGTTTTGGTTTCGTTGCTTTCGCATTACGTCTATTGTGTCGTTCCCGCAATAGAAATGAATCTGTGATACTACATTAGTACTGCATTTTGTTGCTCAACGTTTGGACACTGTTTATTGTATAATAAGGAATTATAATATTTTTCTCAACACTTTCGTTACATTTAAATGTGGATGCTACCACTGACTTAAGCTGGTAATTCCATACGCAATTGAAGAGTGCGATAATGTTCACAAGCAGTATTAGGGGTAAGGTACGTTTAGACCATCACTACCTTATTCATGCTCACTCGGACTTCCACACTCACATCCTCCAGGGGGCCGGCTCAAGAGCAACCAGCCTTTCCAGCGTCTGAGCCATGGTTGATAGCACATTCAGAGTGCAGGTCTCAATCAAGGTGAAAGCAGGAGAGTCCCAGCTGGAAAGGCCGTGTGAAGTTACTGGTTGCTTTGTGACTTAGAGGCCTTTCGTTTGGTTATGAGTCTTCAAGTTGGGCATGGCATTAGGATTTTCTCCTTCGTACATGTTATGTTCGTCACCATCTTGGAACCAAATAAATTCGCCTTTGAATCTGCGACCAAGAGGTCAAGAAGCGAGCTGTCCCTAAGGTAAAAGTGGCTGTCTCCTGGGGAAAAATGTACATTCAACATCAGGATTGCATAGCTTACTTCTCACATTATGACACACAATAAATCAGTAAAAACAAACCAACTTAACTAGCTCTGAAGCCCTAGGACTTAGCGAGTCACAACAATATTCAGGCAGCTACTTAATTTGGTTTTGTAACTCATGATGATGAGAAAGTACAGAGGTATAATATTGCATACCCCCCAAAAAAATTGCTAGCCTCCCCTGTTATTGGTTAATGCTGAGAGGTTAGCATATTTTGGAGGCATGATCTTTGTGCATCTCAGAAACATATTCATTAATTCTTATTAACAATACATAGTGACTCATAAATGACACAATACATGATTTATCCATTAATTTCTATTGGCGCAAAATTAATCCGTACACCACAACAAATAAAAAAACAATATATTTGATGCGATTCATTATGTAAACTGTAAACACTATAGTAAAGTGAAATATATCCCAAATATAAGGTCGACATTTGATTATGTGCTGGAGTTACGAGCTCAAAGTAAAAAGTTACTTAGCTTCACTGTCCAAATATAAATATTGTAGTGGAGTGTATTGAAACTAATGCCAGCTAAAGCCAGCTTACTGGACAGTTAAGTTGCATACAAGTGCATCTGCTTCTCTTGCTCTTTCTACCTATGGTGTGGTTCTAAGTTAGAGTCATAAGAGCTAGCTGCTGCTTAACATATCCTTTTCCCATAGCTGTAAACCCATGGAGAACAGCCTGCAGGCTGACTGTGCCAGATGATATTAAATAATCCCATACCAGGGGCCTGAGAGAGACAGAGAGAGAGACAAGAGAGCAGAGATGAAGAGAGAGAGAGAGAGAGAGAGAAGAGAAGAGAGAGAGAGAGAGAGACGAGAGGAGAGAGAGACAGAGAGAGAGAGACCAGAGAGAAGAGACCAGTAGAGAGAGACAGATACAGAAAACACAGAGACACATGAGAGGAGAACACAGGAGAAGAGAGTAGAAGAGATGAGAGAGAGAGAGAGAGGAGAGAGAGAGAGAGAGAGGAGAGAGAGAGAAGAGATTGATATGTCGTCAAGATTCAGAGCAGAAGGGGATGAGAGGAATGAGAGAAAGAGAAAGAAGAAAGAGAGAGGGCAGAGGGAGAAAGAGAGAAGAGAAAAGAGGCAGCAGAGAGAGACAGAGAGAGAGAGAAGAGTAGAGTGATGAGAGAGAGAGAGAGAGAGAGAGAAGAGAGAGAGACGTAGAGAGAGCAGCAGAGAAGAGAGCAGAGAGAGCAGAGAAGAGACGAGAATTAAGCAGTGTGATCCTTCACTAGGCCTACAGAAATGCAAACACTAGATCCACTAGTGCTGCCTACTGATGCGTAGCCCATCTACCTCCCTAGTGTATCTCATTTGATTCCATGGGAATTGTCTACAGCTGCCAGAAAGACAGATCTGTGTGGTAACCTAGCACAACATCGGCACAAATATTGCTCCTCAGGTGTGTGGGCCGTGAAACACTGAATTATGGCAACACTAGAAATCACAGATTAACTTAAGCGATAGCCAGGCCTTGAATGGAAGGTGACACTTCCTCTAAACCTCTCCCTCCACCGGAAGCAATAAAACAGATACACAGTCCCTAACGACCATTTCACCCATTCAGCTTCACGAAACCATAATCAAAATACTAAGCTTGGGGAGCTAGTGCATAGACTGTCAAGGGGTCCTAGCAAGCGTCTACTAATCACCTACCATTGTCAGCAGCCATTTCAACAATCCACCTGTCATTTCAGCAGGGTGACTTCACTGGTGGAGCCTTTTCCACTTGTAAAGTGCCAGAACTTGAAACGAGACCAACTCCTCTCAGGGGATAATGACCCGTTCTACCATGA
Organism: Salvelinus sp. IW2-2015; assembly: GCF_002910315.2. Classification (NCBI taxonomy): domain Eukaryota; kingdom Metazoa; phylum Chordata; class Actinopteri; order Salmoniformes; family Salmonidae; genus Salvelinus; species Salvelinus sp. IW2-2015. The sequence goes on from NW_019945347.1 coordinate 18,815, forward strand.
AATATCGACAACATTTCAATCAGCCAGGTCAATCAAGTAAAATACGTCGCAGAGTAAGGTGATCATTATCTTATTCTGCCACATTTCACAGCCATAAGAACTGGCGGCATGTATTGAGCAGCAGACAAACAGACAGAGATATTAGGCCTACATTACAATAACCACTGGCAGGACCCACTTTGTTAAGACTGTTTGACATCTTGTGGCCAAAGAGGAAACAACCAGGCTATTAAAGAGAACCTGACAGTTTAGAGTGTGTTCAACACCTGCACTAAAATGTCACAACACGTGTTATGCAAAGCTAATCCCAATTCAGTGGCTGTTAGCGGTTTAAGCAACACGCTTAGCTTTTCAATCACACTGCCTCAAGTATACTAGAAGTTACTGTCGATTTAAGAGAGACATACTACCTCAATCCAGAACCCCTTGAAACGACAAACTTCTTACTTTGGTCGAAACCAAAACCCATAGCTCTATGATGACATGTCATTCCTAATCATCAGCCAAATTATACCAAATAATAAAACACTGGGAATATTCACATCCACCTGATTTTAATTTGCCTGATGTAAAAAAATTACAGAAATGGAGAAAAGGATACTAGCACAGTGATTCACACAGCCAGATAAATGAAATACCACAGCCATTGCGAATCCTGACCTGAAAGTGCAGAATTATGGTCCATATCAATCCAGCGTCAATTTTGGGGATGCCCGTCTTTGAATGTCATTCATTCCATTAATGTTTAACCACCAGCTTGACCTACGGACAACAGTTAGAAACAGCTGTGTAATAAGGCATATACACCACAAGTGACGCAATTCCAAGTCTACATCAACTTCTACAGTATAAAAGAATTTTTTTTATATCGTTTTGCAAAGCACCTTTACAATCTTAGGCACGCGCTTAAATTAACATCTCTGATAAACATAGTGAAGAGTCTCTACTCTTCCAAAACCTAACAATACTGTACGCCTTCAACTGGTAATACACAGTGTACACATACACATGAGTGAAGAATTTGAATTGTTCATCAGTATTAGTGTCGTACTCACTGTAACAGATCATTTATAATTCCTCATTAACTAAAAAACAGATGCCATAAGATATTCTGAGGGTAATGTACATTTCCTCTTTGGAAAAACCCCCAAAACAGAGTCTGTTCCATCTGCCTCGTCGCAGGCCTGGCAAACTCCACTAGATCAGGCCTGGGCAACTCCGACTAGATCAGGCTCTGGCATAACTCCAGTCCTCAGGGGCCTGATTGGTCACACTTTTGCCCAGCCCCCAGCAAACACACCAACTCCAAATAATTCAATTAATCATGATCTTCAGTTATAAAAATGCAATTAGTTTAAATTCAGCTGTGTTTGCCTAAGGATGGGGAAAACATGGACACCAAATCAGGCCCCCGAGGACATGGAGTTGCCCGAGGGCCTGTGACGGGAGTGCTACCAACCCTCTGAGACTCAACCACTATACACGTCAGCGACTACAGTTGAATCTCTGACAACACTAATTAAAAAGCTGCGGTTAGTGTTAGATTATGTGGGGCGAGGAATAAGTAGCCCGTAAATAATTTCAAAAACGAAACAATGCATTATATTTGGGACAAATCATTCCACATAAAACCGCTTTAAACCTCAAATAAAAGCCTTGTAATCTAATAATGTGGAAAAATTGATCAAGCTTGAGGTGACTAGTAAACTGGAGTGTAAACGTGTACTGGTCAAAAATATTGATACAGTAGTAGCTAAGATCAGGAGGAAGTCTGGCCATAATAAAACGCTGCTCTAACCTTCTCACCCAAAGCACTATCAACAAGGCAAAATGGTCCTTACAAGCCCTAGTTTAGCTTGCACCTTGGACTACTGTCAGTGTTGGTCTAGGTGCCACAAAGAGGGACTATGAAATTACAATGGGCCAAGAACCAGGGCAGCAAGGCTGGCCCTTAAAATATACACTAGAGAGCTAACATTAAACTGACATGCATGTCAATGTCTCATGGCTTCAAAGGCTAGAGACAGATTTGACTTCATCGATACTTTATTTGTAAGAAGTGTGAACATGTCTGAATTGCACCAAGCGTGTCTGTTTAAACTACTGGCACACCAAGCTCAGCCACCCATACAGTACCGCCACAAGACATTGTCCACTAGAGGTCTCATTCACAAATCCCCAAGTCCAGAACAGACTATGGGAGCGCACAAGTACTACATAGAGCCATGACTACAATTGGAACTCGTATTCCACATCAGGTAATTCGATGCAGCAGTAGAATCAATAAAATTCACCTTATGGAACAGCGGGGACTGTTGAAGGAGACACCACACACAGGTACAGACACACATACAGATGATAAGAGACGCATCTACACAACACTACCAGTAGATGTTTGATGTAAACATATGGGATAGTGGCCTGAGCGAGTAACACACTAAATGTATGGGTAAAGTGTTAATGAAATGTAATGTCATGTTAATAATATTAAATTATGCATAACTCCTTAATGTTGCTGGCCCCAGGAAGAATACTGCTGCCTTGCATGGATCCTTAATAAATACAAATAGCAACTGGAAGCGGTGCCAATAAAATCCAGTTATTATTCTGTGGCCTGAGACCACACCTATGCACCACAATTGGGGCTCTATAGTGTGGTGGTTAGTACTAGTACACAATGAATTGTGATTCATGTTGGTCATTCTAATAAACTAATGCAGTTTAATATTGTTCCCCTACATTGAAACATAGTCTACATTTCCATCATTCCCTACGCAAAGTGTTTGTATTGTAGATGATGTATGAAACTCTACTGTGCTGCTCTCCACCTAATTGAAATTGAACAAGCCATGATGTTTTAAAACCACTAAAAACCACTAAAAACACTTGATATGTGCATGACAATCCCTGTCATAAGCAGACAAAAAAAATTTATTTGATTAGCACTGGAATTATTCTTATTTCATAGTTGCTTTCATGCAATAGTCAAACTGGAAACAAAAGGAAATGTACATGGGCATAGCCATTTGTAGAAATCTTCATCTTATTCCTTCCCACAGTTCATTGCAATTTTAATGGCCCTCTACCCTCTACTTATGATACATTCTAGCTGTACATCACAGCAGGACAGAACAAAGGCATGTGACATTGTTCATTGACATTTTTTTATGAATATGTATGAGGTGTTTGTCCATGACTTGCGTGGCCTGTGTTCATTACAAACAATGGCCATAACTGAACGATCTATGAAATCCTTGTTCGGTCTTGGGTGCTTCTCACTGACGTGATGGCTGCGCAGGCCGTAGAGCTACCACTGCACACTGATTCTCCATCCCTATCACTCCTGACTGTGGGGGTGTGGGGGAGGGGAAAACAGGTAGACGTAAGCACCGTTGGGAGATGGTTTCCCGGCATCCCCTCTATTGTGAGTCATGATGAGGGAGATATTGAATCCATTATTGAGGCTAATGAAATTGGCTATCCCTGTCATGTATGAGCAAGTTACCGTTTTCTGATGATGGACATACCATTCCAAGCAAAGTTCTCACAGTCTCAGCTTGCAGAATTAGCATGTTTATCCACGTGTCGTGTCAAGTGGCAAATTTTGAAGTTGATCCAAAATCTGTCAATCTTCAAAGTGCTTTGTGGACACCCTGGGTTGCTCCTAATGCTCTGTATGCGTTCCATCCCAAGTTTACTCACTCATTCTGAATGGTTTAATGGTACAGGGTGGAAGGCTAAGGGCTAAAGGTTTGGTTTTTGGTTAAACACATTAAGTTAAGTTCACTCCATTCTGAATGGATAAGGTAAGGTTAAGGTTGCGATAGGGTTAAACCATTTTTAGTTTAGTCATCTCATTTTGAATGGTTTAAGGTAAGGAGTTTTACAAGGTTTTGGGATAGGCTTTAACCAACAAAAGTTTAGTCCACTCATTCTGGAATGGTTAAGATAAGGGTTAAGGTTTTGATAGGGTTTACACATAAAGTTTAGTCCACTCATTCTGAATGGATAAGGTAAGTGTTAAGGTTTGGGATTAACAGTAGGTTTAAACACTCTTAGCTTAGGTCATCATTTCTGCATGGTTAAGGTAAGGGTTTAAGGAGTTTGGGATAGGGATAAAAATACCAGTGTCCCCCTCCCCACTGGTTTTGAACATATATGGATTACGCCCCATCCCCATTCCAACAATGGCACTAGTCTTCCTTGACTGTAAATAGTTCTCACCTGTTGCCCCTAGTGGCGGTTGATTAAAGCAGCATTTCCCACAATTCCGCAGGACATTGATAGACGGCCAATTTCCGAAGTCTAATCTTATCTCCCTGAACATACAGTAATGCTTTTTCTAGAGGAGGAGTTACCTACCTTACACTGGTAGAGAGACACATCAATCACTATGGAGGAGTTACAGATGCATCAATCACCTACCTGATTATATTGTATTTGATATGTTCACTATTATTCTACAATGTAGAAAATKTTAAAAATAACCCTTTGCTCTGAGACTTGAAATTGAGCTCAGGTGCATCCTGTTTCCATTGATCATCCTTGAGATGTTTCTACAAATTGATTGGAAATGATTTCGAAAGGCACACACCTATCTGGATAAGTTCCCACAGTTGACTGCAGTTGACTGTCAGAGCAAAAACCAAGCCATGAGGTCGAAAGAATTGTCTGTAGAGCTCCGTGACAGGATTGTGTCGAGGCACAGATCTGGGGAAGGGTAACAAAATATGTCTGCAGCATTGAAGGTCCCCAAGAACACAGTGTCCTCTATCATTTTTAAATGGAAGAAGTTTGGAACCACCAAGACTCTTCCTAGAGCTGGCCGCCCGGCCGAACTGAGCAATCTGGGGAGAAGGGCCTTGGTCAGGGAGGTGACCAAGAACCCGGTGGTCACTCTGACAGAGCTCCAGTGTTCCTCTGTGGAGATAGAACCTTCCAGAAGGACAACCATCTCTGCAGCAATCCATCAATCAGGCCTTTATGGTAGGGTGGCCAGATGGAAGCCAATACTCAGTAAAAGGCACATGACAGCCCACTTGGAGTTTGCCAAAAAGGCACCTAAAGGACTCTCAGACCATGAGAAACAAGATTCTCTGCCATTGTACAGTGCATTCAGAAAGTACTTGAAACCAATATTGAACTCTTTGGCCTGAAAGCCTCACGTCTGGAGGAAACTTGGCACCATCCCTATGGTGAAGCATGGTGGTGGTAGCATCATGCTGTGGGAATGTTTTTGCTCCAGAGTGCTCAGGACCTCCGACTGGGGCGAAGGTTCACCTTCCAACAGGACAACAACCCTAATCACATAGCTAGGACAACGCAGGAGTGGCTTCGGGACAAGTCTCTGAATGTCCTTGAATGGCCCAGCCAGAGCCCGGACTTGAACCTGATYGAACATCTCTGGAGAGACCTGAAAATAGCTGTGCAGCGACACTCCTCATCCAACCTGACMGARCTTGAATACAGGTGTACCAAGCTTGTAGTGTCATACCCAAGAAGACTCAAGGCTGTAATCTCTGCTTCAAGAAAGTACTAAGTAAAGGGTCTGAATACCTATGTAAATCTGATATTTCAGTTTTTTTTTTTATACATTTGCTAACATTTCTAAAAACCTGAGGGAAAAAAGTATTTAATTCAATTTTTAGATTGAGGCTAAAACGTAACAAAATGTGGAAGAGAAGCTTGGGGAAGAGAGGAGAGACACCAGCATACGTACACACCAGAGGAGGCTGGTGGGAGGAGCTATAGGTTACAGGCTCAAATGGCATTTATTCCATTCCAGCCATTACAATGAGCCTGTTCTCCTATAGCTTCCTCCACAGCCTCTGGTACACACACACACACACCCACCAGCGACCGTAGACACAAACAAGCATAAACACACAACACACAGACATACACGCTCTCCTCAACACACACACACACAGACACGACAGACACACACACACACAGTGTGTGACTTCCTGGGGATTATCTCTGTTGTTAGTTTCTGCATGGCTTGGCCATTCTCATTTCCTGCTCAGCGTCCACTCTACATGACACACACACACACACGCTCATGGTTACACCACACACACAAGAACACACACTCATGCATTTACACACTTGTATTTCTGTTTAGCAAGTGAGAATGGAAAACCAAATGTGGTTCAGGGTTTGGAATTGGGTCTGGCTCAGAGCACCTGCTCCGAACGTTCTAACATTCATCATCAGAGAGAGAAGATTTCAGGCCAAATGGAGCGCGTCTGATCGCTCCTAGAAAGAGCTAGCTTTAGCGCTGTGCCTTGCGGCCCATTCATTATGCTAAGGAGCGCTACCTATTTTTAGCGAGAGGGTCACTAGCTCCTTGCCAGGAAGGGAATACACAACTTAATTTCTCTGCTGGGATGAATGTTTATCACTGTTGTTGTGACAAAGCAAGTGTGCAGTCGATTCTGTGGAGAATTTGTGGAGTTAACCAGTTACCTCCTCAGAAGCTGTACATGTACAACAGAAGGATGAAAGAGAGATATAGAGGGAGACAGAGGAGAGAGCGAGAGAGAGAGAACTAGAGAGAGACAGAGGGAGAGAGCGAGAGAGAGAGATCAGAGGGAGAACAGAGGGAGAGAGAGAGAGAGAATCGAGGGAGAAGAGGAGAGAGAGAGAGAGAGAGAGAACTAAGGAGACAGGAGAGAGCGAGAGAGAGAACTAGAGAGAGACGAGGGAGAGAGAGAGAGAGAGAGAACTAGAGGGAGACAGAGGGAGAGAGGGAGGAGAGACTAGAGGGAGACAGAGGGAGAGAGCGAGAGAGAGAACTCCACTAGAGTTGAGCCCTATGCTGATTTATTTTAAACTTCGTGACTACTAGAGCTTTTAGCTTTCACACCCCACACACACACACACACACACACACACACCGCAGGCGACTCATTGTGTTGAACCAGAGAAAATGTCAATAAACAGTGTACCCTTCCAGAGCCTGGAAAACAAACGGTTCCTATGGTTATTACTGCCATGGGCCTAACACACACACTGACACACACACCACACCCGAAACACACGTACACAGACAAAGACACTTGTCACACACACACACACACGTACAATGCGAAGTTAATGTGCCATGAAGAGCCCTGCCTCATTCTGCTGGTGTTGCTTATGTACCCCAGCCTAATGCTTTGGTGTAGCTCTCCAGCAGGCTAACAGGCTAGCATCGCTGTATAAATAATCTTTGGTCTAGCACTCTAGAGGCTAACAGGCTAGCATCGTTGTATAAAAATACGTTAATTGCGTTGGTGTAGCACTCTAGCAGACTAACAGGCTAGCATCACTGTATAATATTTTTTGGGTGTAGCTCTCTAGCAGACTAACAGGCTAGCATCGCTGTATAATAATGCTTTGGTGTAGCTCTCCAGCAGGCTACAAGGCTAGCATCGCTCTATAAATAATGCTTTGGTGTAGCTCTCCCCAGCAGGCTAACAGGCTTAGCATCGCTGTATAATAATGCTTTGGTGTGCTCTCCAGCAGACTAACAGGCTAGCATCGCTGTATAAATAATCGCTTTGGTGTAGCTCTCCAGCAGCTAACAGCTAGCATCGCCGTAGAATACGGCCCAGTAATACTGGGGCCAAGCTTCCTGCCATCCAGGACCTATATAGCAGGCGGTGTCAGAGGAGGGCCTAAAATTGGGTTAGTCGTGGAATTTGAGGTCATTGCACATAAGTGACTAATGCATAGATATAAACAGCGACTAAGCAGCAACGTAAAAAAAAAGGGGGTCAATGCAAATAGTCTGGGTATCCATTTGATTAACTGTTTAGCAGTCTTATGGCTTGGGGGTAGAAGCTGTTAACAAGCCTTTTGAACGTAGACTTGGTGCTCCGGTACCGCTTGCCGTGTGGTAGCAGAGAGGAACTCAACCACACCAAACCACAACCATCAGGACACTGCCTACTTGGAAACTTGAACTCAGAAACCAAAGCTTGCTTTCAAAAACTGGAATTTCTTCTGCTATTGAAAGTGCCATATATAATTCAGTAGAATTTGAATGAATATTTGTTTTTGAAATATTAATCAAAGGAAAGGGAGCTTTGAAAAATGCAATGCATTTTTATGGGTAGATTTGAGAGGGAAAGGCAGTGTGGTTTGCGAATGAAATACAATATTATATACAGATGTCGTGTGTGTGTCTGTTTGAAATGTAAATAGTAGCATATATCACAAGTTCACAGCTATTAACATCGACTGACCGATGCAGGGGTGTAGAAAGAGATAGAAAAGAGACAGATGAAAGGGATACGAGTAGATGAAATGGAGGGATGAGACGGGAGGAGGAAAAAATACAATGTTTTGGAAATTATATGCATGACTATGAAACCCATCTTCCTCCACGTGTTGTTTGTGTGTGTGTGGTGTGTGTGTGTGGTGTGTGTGGTGTGTGTGTGTGTTGTGTGTTGTGTGTGTGTGTGTGGTGTGTGTGTGTGTGTGTGTGTGTGTGTGTGTGTGTGGTGTGTGTGTGTGTGTGTGTGTGTGGTTGTGTGTGTGTGTGTGTGTGTGTGCGCGCCTGTCTGCCCTCTCAGGAGAGTCTTTGTGTATAGATAGATGTGAAGTGTCTGTTCATGTGTAGAGAGGCTAGGTCCTCCCCTCCTCATCCATCCTCCTTTATAACTGTCCCATCCCCTCTCTCAAATTGTCATCCCTCTCCAGACACATTGTCCATTCTCCTCTCTCCTCTCCGTTCTCCTCATCCTCTTCACACACACGCACGCACGCACGCACGACAGCAGCAGCACACACACACCACACACACACACACACACACAACCACCACACACACACACACACCACCACACACACACAAACCTGCAAATACACAACACGCACTTTTGAGATGGAGACAGAGAGTGATAATGTAAATAAAGGAGAGTATTGCCAGTCTTCAGAAGTGTACAGCAGGGAGATATTAAGCATGGTGTGTTAGTCTGCAGTTCAGATGACTAAACCATGCCGGTATCTATATTTCATAGCAAAAACAGGTCCTTTTCAGAACCCAGGGATATTCATTCTCGTTCAGCTGAAATGCCATTTCATTCCAATTTTTGTTTTACCAAGGCACATCATGTACCCAGAAAGTTCAAATAATGTAATGATTTTTAATCGTTGTATTTTTGTTTGAGTGAAGGAAGGAGAGCATCTAGACCAGTAAAATAACCTGTTCTGGTGTTTCTTTCTATCACTACTTCTCTTCTCTTCTTGTACATCCTGTTTTCTTTCTGATAACCATCTTGTTTTTTTCTCTCCCTCTCTCTGTCCAGGAGCTCCTAACCACCTCGGTGGGTCCACCCGGACCCCCCCTGCCTCCCCCTCACAACCACCAGACCCCTTTCCGCACCACACCACATCCTCAGCCACAGCCTGAACAGGAACACCTGAGAGGGGTAGGAACCCATCCACGCCCCCCTCCGGTACCAGGGGATGGCCCCACACAGAGTCTGTACAGCTACAGGAAGCTGGGTACTGAATAGTAACGTCCAACTGGAACCAGGTGGAAACTAGTCCCAGTTAAACACACTCGATACACACTGCAGACCAGTTGAGAAACTAGTCCCAGTTAACAAACTGAATACACCCAGCAGACACTTGAGAACTACTCCAGTTAAACACACTGAATACACACTGCAGACCAGTTGAGAAACTACTCCCAGTTAAACACACTGAATACACACAGCAGACCAGTTGAGAACTAGTCCCAGTTAACACACTGAATACACACTGCAGACCAGTTGAGAAACTATCCCAGTTAAACACACTGAATACACACTGCAGACCGTTGAGAAACTAGTCCAGTTAAACACATGAATACACACGTGCAGACCAGTTGAGAAACTAGTCCCAGTTAAACACACTGAATACACATCGCAGACCAGTTGAGAAACTAGTCCCATTTATTTAAAAAAAGAACTTGTAGACATTGAAAACAACTGAGAAACTAGTACCCATTCCTACAAATCTCCACACACCGAATAACACTACACGCAAGGTGAGACTAGTGACACAATACTAAATGCACTTAGAACCAGGTGAGACCGGTACCAGAGTGTATTAAATCTCTAGTTCATACTGGTACATACCAGTACATGTTGACTATGTGGAACTCTGCGTGTAACACATCCGTGGATAGAGATAATAAAAAGCCAGGTCTGCTAACTTTTCTTAATTACGGCAAACAATGAATGGCAAATGCAATTTTCGTAATATAGGGTTCGCTGTATCACCGGAGGGTTTACAGGAACGGCAAGAAGTACCGTAAACAGAGCTGTCTCTTATATCCGTGAAAGAGTAAGTTTTCAACGCGTCCTGTTTGGCCTATCAACGTAGAGGCGGGGCGGTGGCTTATAAGACTTGCCCCGCCTTTTGCTGGCCTCCCGAGTTGTCCAAGCGCCCTTGGCGCGTTTCTCTTTTGTCCACATCTGGGTTGCGTGGGTAGATTGAGATCCGTCTGTGTCTGTCGATTCTACATCTGAAACAGTTCCTAAGTATGGTATTGTCCAGTATTCTACTCCTGTTGGTCAGAGAGAGCCGCCGCTCCCCTCTCCAGACATTAGTCCACAAGCTTTTATGGCCTGTTTGTTGCGTCAGTTTTACCCTACACACACACACCCTACTGTATTCGTTTGGTGTGTGTGTGTACAAAAATATTCCTCTTCAACAATATGCTAAACGCCTATACGTGCATAAACATTAAATCCTAACACTAGCTGAGACCAGAACACTGTATCGCCTACCAATAACATGCTGCCCTTAGTGTGAACCGAAGCGGAGAGAGAAAAAGTAGTTCCTTTATAACTTCATCTTATCATGCTGAAACCAAAGCACTGCTGTGGTTCAATTTACCAATATGTACAGATACATTGGTGTGTTTGCACTGGGAATGGACTAAAGTACACACACACACCACACACACAGCACACAGCACACGACACATACACACACACACACACTACACACCTCAGCTCACTCACACACACACTCCACTCATACTACTCAACTACACCGACACCTCACAGCTCACCACCTCACACTGCACACTCACACTGCACCTCACAACATCCACAACACACAGACACAACACTCAACTAACTCAGCACTCACAACTCATCAACTACACCTCACACACACACAACAACACACACACACTCACACTCAAACTCACACTCACGACACACCGATCAACACCATAAGCTACACTACAGCACACACATCAACACACAATCAGCACAAAGAGCCTCAGAGGAAGGCATACTGCCGCCTTCACCGCTGCACACACCCGTCGCTCCGGTCTTGCTGCAGAGACAAAGAGCTGCCCCTCCCTCTTCTCTGTCTCCGCTGTAGTTGGTGTTTTCTCCTCTCCTAACCGCTGATCCAGATCAGATCCCCAGAGACGAGCGACCATGCGGTATTGAGTGGTCTATAGCAACTAATTCATAGGAACAGGGTCCCAGGGCCTGTGGTAGAAGATGGTGATGCTGTAACATGCACAGCAAGGAATGCAATAAGTGGAGCAGTATACCACACAGTCACACACACACACAACAACACACACACACACACACATAACAGTGGAGGGCTGGTGACTTGAGAATGAGAAGGAATGGGAGACCCACAAGTATAGCGCGGAACGCACGGAAGACGTGGAATGTATTTCAAAAATCGTCTTGGATGATTTACCTAAGACTTTAATAAAGATCCAATTATAATCGTACAAGTAGTTATTAGGGGAATGGAGACGGGCTAACTTACACAGTGTTGGAAGAGGATCACTGAGCAGTGGATGAATGAGAGGGCTACTTACATAGCAGTGTTGCGGAAGGGATTCAACACAGTGGACTGAAGAGAGGCACTTACACATGTTGGTGAAGGGATCACAGCAGTGACTGAATGAGAGGGCTACTTACACAGTGTGGGAAGAGTCGACACAGCAGTGACTAGAATGAGAGGGCCTAAAGCTTAACAGAGTGTGGTTGGGAAGGGATCACAGCAGTGATCTGGAATGCGATGGGTACTTACAACAGTGTTGGGCAAGGGATCACAGCAGTGACTGAATGAGAGGGCTAACTTTACAGTGTTGGAAGACGGATCAGCAGCAGTGACTGAATGAGAGGGTATATTACACAGTGTTTGGGAAGGGATCACAGCAGTGACGTGGAATGAGAAGGGCTTATTTACACGTGCTTGGGGAAGGGGACGACATGCAAGTGACCTGAATTAGAGGGATACTTACACAGTGTTGGGAAGGATACAGCAGTGACTGAATGAGAGGGCTACTTACACAGGTTGGGAAGGGATCACAGCAGTGTATTGAATGAAGAGGCTAACTTACAAGATGTTTGGGAAGGGTCACGCATGTGATTGAATGAGAGGGCTACTACACGTGTTGGGAAGGATCATACAGCAGTGACTGAATTGAGACCGGGCTAATTACTTCACGCATTGGTTGGGAGAAGGGATCACAGCAGTGGACTGAAATGAGAGGGATAACTTCAGTGGTTGGGAAGGGATCACAGCAGTGATCTGAATGACAGGGTATGAGGCATGAGTTGAGGTGTTCAAGGCCTTGACATGGGAAGACCAAACAATAACAAACAACACTATCACAGTTAGGACAAATACCCTAGTTAGTTAGTCCAAGCAAGGAGTAAAATCAACTGATGTGTAATAATGTGATTTGTGTAGTCGATTGAACTCTACATACAGTTAAATGTGAGAGAAAATGGACAGGCTCTCTCAGAGAGCTTGAGAAAACATTCAATGTGCACAGTGGACTGAGCGGGCCATTGAACGTGGCTCAGTTGGTGTCAGGAGAGAGTTGGCGATGGTAGTGGAGTGGGTAGTCATCACTCTTATCAGGGAACAGGAAGGGGACTTGGTGTAAATACAAATAGAGATACATTCCTATACAGCTGTGCCCATCCGAGGTTTGAAACAACACGTTCTTCATGAATGTAAAGACACAGCGTTCTCAAGCACGTGAAACTCAAGTAGCCAGAGAACGTTCATGATAACGCACTGACATCCATATACCGGACCATGTCGACAGCTTCTGCAAGCAGATTGGTGGCAGCATACAGGTCCCAGAGTAGGGGCGCAATTTGTACTCCCTGGGGCCTGGAGTTTTTTCCTTATCTTGTTCTAAACTGACCAGGAAAGAACTCTGGGCCTATAAGATATAGTGATAATATTTGTAAAAATGTTTATAAGTGGCTGTGATGGACCAAGTCTTTCCTAAGCAGGTCACATGGTTGTTTAAAAACCTCTGGCCCTTCGGGGGGGGGGGGGGGGGGGGGCTTACTTTATATTTGGTCATATGATTTATATTTAGACCAGATTAGGAGGGGGATTTCCTCTACCCAGCCACATAGACAACAACTGATAGACAATTGAACTCACAGGGCTGAGCTTGCTTTATGCATGTTTGCATCATGCAGGCCTATGCAACTGCAGGCCTTATAAAACATGTACTCACAGCTGTCATCACTATTATGTTGATTGATTCATTCCAGTTAATCATTTTGCATTGAAACGTATAGKYAGCCTAGCCAGCCCCATTTTCAATGTAATCCAAATTTGATCACATTCACATTTTCTCCTGGCACACAAATGGACTATAAATACAAAATGTTACCAATGAGTTTACCCTGACCAAAAGGACAGGCTGTATGCATCTGCTCTTATTAGTAGCCTACAGTTGATCAGACTGAAAAAGAGTCTCGTTTTCATCCCATACAGCATGTCAGATCTCTAATGTTTAGGTGTGGTCTAGGCTGCTGCAACATTTGTGTAATGAGTCGTGTCCTTTATTAAAAAACAATTATTTCAGGCCCAAAAAACACAGTGGTGTTGATAAGCTGMYTGASAACATCCCTGTTTCTTCTTACGTTCTGGTTCTGTTCAGTTTGAATATGATGACCTTGGTAAGGATACATGCGTTTTTCCCAGAAGCTTGAATCTGATGTGAGCAATTACATGCTCCTTGCTTTTGTTTTGCCATTTAGCTGAACGATCGATGTTCTCCAGGTCACTGTACCCACTTTTCCACCAAGGCTCAGACTTTCCAAATAGCAGGCAAGGCTTGATGAAAGGCTCCCTGTTAAACCAACTATACTTTTAATAACAGGTGGTATTGAATGCCCTCCCCTTCTCATCCTTCTTCATGAAACTGATCTCAGGCAGAGGTCGACCTTCGGTTTTAATTCACACCTTTTCTGTGTACCCCAGAAAGGGGTTCTTCAACAAAAAGTCAACAATATCTGCAGTAGTGTTTGCGGCTAAAACTGCACACTCGAGCTGGAAGCTAGCTAGCTACTGCTACTTGCTACTGCAGTTAGCAAGGCAAATTGAAATAAATTGCATTATCTGGACACAAAAATAAAGTTCTAAAACCAAGAAAACAATGTATAATCTATCTCCTCCAGCTCCGGTAATTTGAGGAAACTAATTTGAATTGAATTATATCCAAAAAATGCTCAACTATCACTTTTCGATCTCTATCCAATGTCACCAACTCACCAAGCTTCTCAACACATAGAACCCCCCCCCATAATGCCATGCGGCACACTCCCAATACAACACACTAGGTTAATTCTTTGATCCTAATCTTATGATTGGATGGACAACATGTCAGTTCATACTGCAAAAGCTTTGATTGGTTGGAGGACGTCCTCCGGAAGTGGTCATAATTACCATGTAAGTCTATGGAAGGGGGTGAGGCCTACGAGCCTGCTAGATTTTGTATTGAAGTCACTGTACCCAGAGTAGGACAGAAGCTAGCAGTCCTCCGGCTAAACCATGGTGCTACCCCAGACAGTGCTGTTGAAGTTACTGTAGACCTTCATTGCAAATCAGTGTGTTTTAATTAATTATTTGGTGACATATTAATATATTTAGTATAATTTTATCTAAAAATAATAATGTTTTTGGTATTACACTATTTATATTTTTATGACATTTCACTGAGGAGGATGGTCCTCCCCTTCATCCTCTGACACACACACACACACCACACAACACACACACACACACACACACACACACACAACACACACACACACACACACACACACACACACACACACACCACACACACACACACACACACACACACACACACACCACACACTCCACAAACTCACATAAACACACTCACACAAAACACACTCACACAACACTAACCACACTCACACAAACACACTCACACAAACACAAAACTCACATTATACACACTCACACAAACACAAGCACACTCACACAACTCACATATACACACACACACATTTTTTTAATATATTTTTTATTTCACAACACACACACACACACACAACACACACAACACACACAAACACACACACACACACACACACACACACACACACACACACAACACACACACACACACACACACTCACACACACTCACATAAAACACACTCACACAAACACACTCACACATACACTAACACACTCACACACAA
>NW_019945347.1:35609-47305 GCF_002910315.2 Salvelinus sp. IW2-2015
CACACAGAATGCGTCTGTGTCCCTTGTTAATTGTCAACCACACAAAAACACTTTAACACTTCATCCACTTCTCTTCTTTACTCGTCAGTGGTTTGAAGTTTGTGATGAACATATTTAGATTCAAGAATTCTTATTCTCCCTTAATTCCCCTCAGCATGGTTTTCCAATGAGAAGAGTACAACAATGTAACCCAGGTAAAATCTCTAAATTTATTCAGTCATGCATGTGATTGGTTTTCTGATCTATCTTCCCTGTTTATTCCAGTGGCGGGCAAGACAGAAACAGGGGTGTGGGGGAATATCTGAGATGGAGAGGCGATTTGGAGCTGGCATAGCTGGCCGACAGGGTTTGCGGGGGACATTCACATCACACTACACATCAAGAATTGGAACATACTAACTGGTAGTGAGAGCTGAACAACCACGCCCACATCAACACACCCACACACACACAACTACACTTCACACTCACACCAAACACACACACACCTCACCCACACTACCACAAAGAGCCTCAGAGGAAGGAATACTGCAGCTTCACCGCTCACACCGTCTCCTCGGTCTTGCTTGCAGAAGAAAAGAGCTGCCCCTCCCCTCTTCTCTGTTCTCTGCTGTAGTTGTGTTTTCCTTCTCTAACCCTGATCCCGATCAGATCCCCAGAGAAGGAGACATGCGGTATTGATGTCTGATCAGCACTAATTCACTAGGACAGGGTCCCAGGCCTGTGGTAGAAGTGGTTGATGCTGTAACATGCACAGCAAGGAAATGCCAATAAGTGGAGCAGTAACACAACATCACAACACAGTCACACACAACAGCCAACACACACACACAACATACACCAGTGGAGGGCTGGTGACTTGAGAAATTGAGAAGGATGGGAGACCCAAAGTATAGGCCCGGAACGCACGGAGACGTGAAGGTGTATGACCACAGGATTTAATAAAGACATTTATAGTACAGATTATGAATGAGAGGGCTATACTTACACAGTGGTGGAAGGGATACAAGCAGTGATTGAATGAGAGGGCTACTTACAAAAGACAAACAACAAAACACCAAGTGTTGGGAAGACGATCACAGCAGTGACTGAATGGAGGGGGCTAACTTACACAGCAGTGTTGGGAAGGGATCACAGCAGTGACGGAATGAGAGGGCTTACTTACACAGTGTGGAGAGGGATCACAGCAGTGACTGGATGAGAGGGGCTATCTAACAACAGTGTTGGGAAGGGATCACAGCAGTGGGAATACTTGAATCAAATGCAAAGAGGCGGTATTAAAGCTTAAGAATACAGAATGAAATCAGTTGTTGGAATGGGGATACGAGCACGTGGGTACGAGTTGAGGACTGAACATGTGGCGAGTGCGAAAGAGGGCTACTTACACAGTGTTGGAAAGGGATCACAGCAGTGACTGAAATGAGAGGGTACTTACAAGTGTTGGGAAGGGATCACAGCAGTGACTTGAATGAGAGGGCTAACTTACACTGTTTGGGAAGGGATCACAGCAGTGATTGAATGAGAGGGCTACTTACACAGTGTTGGGAAGGGATCACAGCAGTGATCTGAATGAGAGGGCTACTTACACAGTGGTTGGGGAAGGGATCACAGCAGTGACTGAATGAGAGAGGGTACTTAACACAGTGTTGGGAAGGGATCACAGCAGTGACTGAATGAGGACTTACAAGTGTTGGGAAGGGATCACAGCAGTGACTGAATGAGGGTACTAGGATGAGTTGAGGTGTTCAGAGGCTTTGGACCAGTGGGAAGACACAAATCAATACACCACAACTACACAGTTAGACAAATAACCTAGTTGTTAGTCAAGCAAGGAGTAAAATCACTGATGTGTAATAATGTGATTGTGTGTAGGTGATTGACTCTACATACAGTAATGTGAGAGAAAATGGACCAGGTCTCCTCAGAGAGCTTGGAAACATTCAATGTGCCAGTGGATGAGCGGGCACATGAGACGTGGCTTCAGTTCGTGTCAGGAGAGAGTTGGCGATGGTAGTGGAGTGGAGTAGTCATCACTCTTATCAGGGAACAGGAGGGGAACTTGGCTGTAAATACAAATAGCAGATACATTCCATTACAGCTGTGCCATCGTAGGTTTGAACAACACGTTTCTTCATAATGTAAAAACAGACGTTCAGCACGTGAAAATCAAAGTAGCCAGAAACGTTCCTGAATAACACTGATATCCATATACGGACCATGTCTGAAGCTGCAAGCAGATTGGTGGCACAACAGGTCCCAGAGTAGGGGCGGCAATTTGTACTCCCTGGGGCTGGAGTTTTTCCTTATCTGTTTAACTAACAGAAAGAACTCTGGGCCTATATGATATAGTGATTAATAATTTGTAAAAATGTTTTATAAGGGCTGTGATGGGACCAGTCTTTTCCTAAGCAGGTCACATGGTTTTAAAAACTCCTGGCCCTGCGGGGGGGGGGGGGGGGGGGGCTTACCTTATATTTGGTCATATGATTTATATTTAGACCAGATTAGGAGGGGGATTTTCCTCTACCGCAGCAATAGACAACAACTGATAGACAATTGAACTCAACAGGGTGAGCTTGCTTTATGCATGTTTTGCATCATGCAGGCTATGCAACTGCAGGCTTATAAAACATGTACTCTCACAGGGCGTCATCAGCTAGTTCATGTTGATTGGATTCATTTCAGGTTTATCATAGAGAGGAGACCGGCGGCTTTCACACACAACCCACACAAGCACACAACAAAGTGACCCCACACACTCCCACTACGCGCGAACAACAACACCAGATTGGATATGGACAAAGTAACATCCCTCTTCAATTCTCTCCATCACAATCTGTTTTTTATATCTCCATCTCTCTGGCACCTTACTCCACCCTCTCCTCTTCCATCACACGCCTTTTGGCATTTGGAGAACGTTTATAGCTAGCAAGCCATTTTCATTGTATCAACATTTGGGATCAATTTCAATTTTCTCCTGGCAACAGAAATGGATATAAGATAGCAAATGTTACAATGAGTTTACCCCCTTGACAAAAGGGTACAATGGCTGTATGCATCTGCTCTTAAGTAGCAATGTGTGATCAGACTCTTGAAAAAGAGTTCTGTTTTTTTTCATTATCTTGTTTCTCATATCTCAGTTCGCTCTAGAACTCTCTAATTCGTTTTTATGTGGTGTGGTCAGGCTTGCTGAAATCATTTTGCTTGTATTGCAGTAGTGTTCTTTATTCTCACACTTTTTCAGGTCCCTAAAAGATCAGTCTCTTCTGACAGTGCGTGTTTTTGATTAAGCTCTGCCTTGAAACATCCTGTTTCTTCTTTACGTTCTGGGTTTTGTTCTAGGTCTTGAATTGAATTGACCTTGGTAAGGATACAGTGCGTTTTTCCTTTCTCAGATGCCTTGAAATATGATTTGTGAGCAATTTAATAGTGCTTCTTTTCTGCTCTCTTGTGTTGGCCAGTTTAGTTCTGAACTATCGCGATTGTTCGTCCAGGTATCTCTCGTGTATCGTGTCACTTTTTTCGCCTTACCAAGTGACTCAGATATCCAAATTTCATGCAGGCTCAAGGGCTTTTTGATTTGAGATAGTGCTTGCTCTGTCTTAAAGTGCCAACTTACTTACTTTTTCTAACAATAGCTTGGTGATCTGAATTGCCTGCTCGCTTGTCATTTTCTCTCCTTCTTGTGTATAGATTCTGTGAAATCTCGATCTCTCAGGCTCAGGAGGGACTCTTTTGTGGCGGTTGTTAATTCATACACCTTCATCTGTTTGTGTTTATCCTCCGGATAGATGGTCGTGTTTCTGTTTCTAAGCATTAAAAGGTCAATCACTAGCTTTGCTCCGTAGTTGTTTGGGCGTGGTCTCAATACACTTGAGTTGTCACTCTCGGGCGTGGAAGCTGCTTAGCTGGGCTATACTATGCTTTACTCGCAGTTAGCAAGGCAAATTGAAATAAATTCGGCGTTCATTTCTGGTCATCAAAATATACAGTTCTCTATAAATACTCAATGACATACATATGGTTTATATCTGCTGTTCTCTTGTATTCTTCTCTTACCATCTGATGGTGTGTAAGTTTTGGTGAGGGATACTCTCAATTTGAATTTTGAACTTTATATTCCTCAAAATGTGCTTCCATCTCTTATCATTTTTTCTACCGATTTCTATCCGCCAATACTTGGGCTTCACCAACTTCACTCATAGGTAACTTTCAACACTATGACCAATCTCCCCTCATATGCTCATGGACATGGCGGGTCCTCTATCTTCCATGCTCCTCCATCAGTTTTCTACTCCCAATACAAACACTTAGGTTCATTTTTTTTTTTGAATCTAATTCTTTATGATTGTGATTGGACAACCAATGTCAGTTTCATTATCTTGCTATAATAATTGTCTTTGATTTGGTTTGGAGGACGTCCTCTTTGCGCGAAGTGGGTGCATCCTAGTCATATGTATGCTCCTATAGGAGGGGTTGCATGCCTACGAGCCTGCTAGTATTTTGTATTTTCGACATGTCACTTTGTACCTCAGTGTAGTGATCAGTTAATCTAGCTGAGTCTTTTTCTGGCTCTATAATCCAAATATAGCTGTTTGCTGACCCTGAGGGTTCATGGAGATCAATTACATCTCTTTCCTGCTACTATTGTCAGGAACGGTTGCTGTTTGCCCAAGGGTATTAATCAGTGATTCATTGCAAATCAGTGTGTTTAATTAATTATTTGGGGTAGACATATTAATATAAATATTAGTATAATTTTATCTTAAAAATAATAATGTTTTTGGGTATTACACTATTATATTTTTATTACATTTCACTGAGAGAGGATGGTCCTCCCTTATCCTCTGACACACCACAACACACACACACACACACACCACACACACACAAGACACACACACACACGCACACAGCACAACACCACGACACACACAGCACTACACACACACACACCACAACACCACAACACACACCACACACACTCACAAACTCACATAAACACACCACACACGAACACCAATCACACAAACCACTACCACACTACGAACCAACAAACACACTGCCACAACACAAACTACACAAAGCTACAACACACGCTACACACACGAGCCCACACACACACAAGACCTCACAAACTACCAATACACAACACAAATTTTTTAATATTTTTTCGTATTTCACACACACAACCCACACAAACAACCATGCACCACAGCACACACACACCAACAACACATCACACTACACACACACACACACACATATCACACACACACACACACCACTCACAAACTCACCAATTAAAACACCACTCACACAACCAACACACACTCAGTTATCACTATCACCCAGCACAACTACCCCTAACATCACTTCTCAGCACAAGAGCACCAACACGACCACACAACACACCACGACACACACACTACACAACACACACACACACACACAACACACCTCACAAAACTCACACTCAAACACACTCACACACAACACACTCACTACCAAACACCAACACAACTACACAAACACAACTCATCACAAACCAAAACTCACATATACACACCTCACAGCAAACACAAGCACAACTCACACAAAACTCACCATATACACACCACACATTTTTTATAAATATATTTTTTTATTACCACCAACACACACACCACACACACACACACACACACACACACACCACACACAACACCCAACCAAACTCACAATAAACAACTACACAAACAACTCAACACACTAACCACACCTACACAAAACACCATACACACAAACACAGAACTCAAATAATCACACTCAACAAACCAAGCAAACAATCACTGGCTAAAGTGTCATTCTTTAATGCACACGAAGGACAGAGAGCATACTACATTTGTAGTTAAATAATAACCAACACCGCACACATTTTTTTAAATATATTTTTTTTATTTCACACGTAGCAGACAGATCATTGCTGGGTGTGATGGAAGTTCTGATCTTTCTGGCTCTGGCTTCCCAGGAAAGCTTCAGCGCAGTTTCAACCAAGCTCTCCTCTCTCCCATGCCAAGTCCTGGGGCCACCACGAACACATAAGAGGTAAGGGGTTTGGCAGGCTGTCTGGAGCTCCCACACAGCCACTCCAACGATTCTCTGTGAAGGGCCACAACAGCCATAAGGATACCCAACAACCCTCCGACAACACACACACACAACTAACACCACACACACACATCACACACACACACACCACACACCACACGCACCACAGCACACACAGCAGTTGTCCACAGACTTCTACTAGCACATGCACTACGAGTTACATACAACACACACACTCACGGCATACACACAGGTAGACCACCTTCAAGAACCGCTTTTAAATTGGCGCGGAACGTCTTCTGCAGGATGACACACACTCGGCTGGTGGGTGTTCAGGTGGTAGGGTGGGTATGGCTGTGTGGCCCTGTCAGCAGGGAGACTGGCAGCTGGAGCTTCCAGAAGGCTGCCAACCCTTCTTCTGGCCCAGATGGCATGGGGAGAGAGAAGGGTTGGTGAACTGGCTGGAGCTCCTGGAGGCGCAGAGCCAGAGATTCAGAGCTGCCAGTCACACCATCAGACTGCTGCCAGTACCTATCCTCCTCTCATTAAGAGATGAACTGTAGATGTGTGTGTGTGTGTGTGTGTGTGTGTGTGTGTGTGTGTGTGTGTGTGTGTGTGTGTTGTGTGTGTGTGTGTGTGTGTGTGTGTTGTGGTGTGGTGTGCGTGCGTGCGTGCGTGCGTGCGTGCGTGCGTGGCGTGCGTGCGTGCGTGCGTGCGTGGCGTGTCGTGCGTGCGTGGTGTGTGTGTGTTTGCGGATCGTCTGTACAGGTTGACAGGGAAGAGAGATGTAGATTGATCTCCATGAACGCCTCAGAGCAACGTATTTGAAAGGAGAAAGAGACAGGAGAAAGAGACAGGAGAGAAGGAAGGAGATTTAGGGAAGGCTAGAATGACAGTGCAAGAGAAAGGGTAGAAACTGAGAGAGGAGATAGATAGAGGAGGTGATCAAGAGAGATTGATTTAGAGAGAGAGCGATAGAGAGAGAGAGAGAGAGAGAAGCACACACACACAGAGAGAGACAAGAGAGACAGAGGACAGAGAGAGAGAGAGAGGAGAGAGACGAAGAGACGGAGAGACAGAGAGAGAGAGAGAGGACACAGAGAGACACAGAAGAGAGACACACAGTGAGACACACAGAGAGAGAGAGACAGACACAGAGAGAAAGCGAGAGAGAGAGAGACAGAGAGAGAAACAGCAGAGAGACAAAACAGAGAGAGAGACAGACACAAGACGAGAGGAAAGAGTGAGAGAAGCGAGAGAGAGAGAGAAGACACAGGGAGAGAGAGAGACACAGAAAGAGAGAGAGAGAGACAGATAAAGAAATAACAGAGGGGTGGTGGTGATGGAGAGAGAAAGGGCAGTAAGGTGCAGAGAGATGGAGGGATGATGAAAACAGATTGTATGGAGGGGAGATTGAGAGGAGGGGATGTGTTACTGTTGTGTCCCATATCCAATCTGTGTGTGTGTGTGTGGCGGCGTGTGTGTGTGTGTGTGTGTGTGTGTGTGTGTGTGTGTGTGTGTGTGTGTGTGTGTGTGTGTGTGTGTGTGTGTGTGTGTGTGTGTGTGTGTGTGTGTGTGTGTGTGTGTGTGTGTGTGTGTGTGTGTGTGTGGGTGTGGTGTGTGTGTGTGTGTTGTGTGTGTGTGTGTGTGTGTTCAGCTCTCACACAGTTTGATTTCCAATCTGTCCCGCAAACCCTGTCGGCCAGCTGATGCAGCTCCAATCTGCCTCTCATCTCAGGATATTCCCCCACACCCTGTTTCTGTTTGCCCCGCCCTGGGAGATAACAGGGGAGAGATAGATGGCAGAAAAGGCCATTCACATGCATGACTGGAGATAAATGTGGAGATTTTACCTGTGGTTACATTGGTTGGTTACTTCGTTTCATTTGAGAACAGTGGTGAGGGGGAGATAAGGGGAGGGAAGTAAGGAATGTCTGGAATCTAAATATGTTCACAGATACCTTGGCAACCACTGACGAGGTGAAAGAGAGGGGAGGGGGGGGGTTGGACAATTAACAAGACGACAGAGGGCATTCTGGGTAATTAGCAGAAAGTCAAAGCTCTTATTCATACACACACAGCGACACACAGCAGCAACACGACAGTCTATATAAATATAAATCAATGTTAATTAATTAGCCAGACAGAGTAGAGCTCAAGCTTTTAATTTCTCTTCATAATTGGTCCCATCTATTGACAACAACACTTCCTTTACAATACTGGGAGTGGATTCTGCTCACATAGAAAGTAATCCAATGGAACACTCTGTATCCCTCTCTCTGTCACTCTCTCTTTCTCTGTTTCTCTCTCAATTCAAATCAAATCAATTCCATTCAAAGGGCTTTATTGGCATGGGAAACACATGTTTACATTGCCAAAGCAAATGGAAGAGACAATAAACAAAATGGAAATAAACAAGGGAAACATTAGTACACATTATTCTCATAAAAGTTTTAAAATTGATTCTGTACATAGTCAAGGGTTTCCTTAATGTGTGGTCAGTCACAGTGGTCAGGTACACTATCTATCTATCTCTATCTCTCTATCGATCAATTGATCTATCTATCTATATATCTATATACACACATACATATATATATATATATATATATAGACACACACACACTCTCCAAAACCCTCAGTAATTAGTTTGCTTTAGTCACCCCTGTCAGTGTGTATATTAGCGTCTGTTCAAATGAGCATTGTAGCTTCAACTTTCTTTCCAGCCTGTGTGTGTGATTATAGACACAATACTCTCTCTATTTTTCTTTCTTTGTCTACCAGAGACAGATAGAGGTGGAGGAGGTGGGAAATAAGGGACATCAAATCAAATTGTATTTGTCACATGCGCCGTATACAACAGGTGTAGACCTGACAGTGAAATGCTTACTTACAAGCCCTTAACCAACCATGCAGTTTTAAGAAAAAAAAGTGTTAAAGTATTTACTAAAATAAACTGAAGTAAAACAATCTAAAATAAATAGTAAAAATGTAAAAACAAAAAAGAATAATTAAGGAGCAACAATAAAATAACAGTAGTGAGGCTATATACAGGGGTACTTGAGGTAATATGTAGAGTAGGTCGAGGTAAAGTGACTATGCATGGATAATACACAGGGAGTAGCAGCAGTGTAAAATGGGGCTGGGGTGGGGACAATGTAAATAGTTTGGGTAGCCATTTGATTAACTGTCACAGGAGTAGAAGCTGTTAAGAAACCTTTTGTACCTAGACCTGGCGCTCCGGTACCGCTTGCCGTGCGGTAGCAGAGAGAACAGTCTATGTCTGAGGTGGCTGGAGTCCTTGGCAATTTTTTGGGCCTCCCTCTGATACCGCCTGGTATAGAGGGCCTGGATGGCAGGAAGCTTGGCCCCAGTCATGTACTGAGCCGTACACACTACCCTCTGTAGTGCCTTGCAGTCGGAGGCCGAGCAGTTGTCATACCAGGCGGTGATGCAACTAGTCAGAATGCTTTCGATGGTGCAGCTGTATAACTTTTTGAGGATCTGAGGACCCATGCCAAATCTTTTCATTCCCCATGAGGGGGAATAGGTTTTGTCGTGCCCTCTTCACGACTGTCTTTGTGTGCTTGGACCATGTTAGTTTGTTGGTGATGTGGATACCAAGGAAGTTGAAGCTCTCAACCTGCTCCACTGCAGCCCTGTCGATGAGAATGGAGGCGTGCTCGGTCCTCCTTTTCCTGTAGACCTCAATCATCTCCTTTGTCTTGATCACGTTGAGGGATAGGTTGTTATCCTGGCACCACCTGGCAAGTTTGGCTCCTCCCTTAATAGGTGTCTCGTCATTGGTCAGTGGATACCCCCCCCCACCCAAAAGCACACATCACATACGTAGCACCACAAACACACACACGCACCACCACACACACACACACACACACACACAACACACACAACAACACACACACCGACACAACACACCACACATCACGACAGCTGCAGTCAGCTTTGGCAGAGTGGTTTGACCCTTACTGGTCTCATCTGTACACAACAAACAAAGGCTTTTGTTGCTCTCAGACGAACCTGGGGGATTGTATGCAAAGAGGTAAGTGTGTGTGTGTGTGTGGTGTGTGTGTGTGTGTGTGTGTGTGTGTGTGTTGTGGTGTGTGTGTGTGTGGTGTGTGTGTGTGTGTGTGTGTGTGTGTGTGTGTGTGTGTTGTGTGTGTGTGTGTGGTGTGTGTGTGTGGTGTGGTGTGTGTGTGTGTGCGCGTGCGTGTGTATTTTCTTTCACATCTGAGAGCATTGACTCTCAATTATGGCGTCGACACTTCTGTGTTCTCTTCCATTCTCAACTTCTCTCTACTCTGTGTTTTGAACTGTGTGTGTGTTTGAAGGTCTGTGTGGGTAGACATTTCATGTCCAACCCTAAAACCGAAAACTTCTTTCCTTCTTTTCTCTCTCTCCCTTCTTTCTTCGTAGGCATTTCCTGCTTTTAAGTACACGCGTCGGGGACGACCTTCAGTACTCTCTCTCCGGTTACTCTGACCTCTGGGACGGTCTACTACTCGCCCCTCGCTATTACCCAGAAGACACTTCTCCCGTCTGCCTTCAGCTCATTAAGACGTTAAGTCTGGAGTGCAGCTGGAAATGTCTGCTGTGTCGGCCATTATACATGCCTCCTGCTGTAACTACTGTCCTAGTTTATAGGAGGTAGAGTACACACACTCAGCTGCATGCTTATACTATGTCTTATTTATAGTAGGTGAGAGTACACACGTCAGCCTGCTGGCTATAGACTATCTGTCCTTTACTTTATAGGTGGTGAGAGTACACAAACTCAGCCTGCTGCTAACTACTGTCTTATTTATAGGTAGGTGAGTACAACAACTCAGCTTGCTGGCTATACTCGACTTTGTCTTACTTTATAGTAGGTAGAATAACACACTCAGGCTGCTGGCCTATACTATACGATCTTTACTTTAATAGGTGGTAGAAGTAACACACACTCAGCTGCTGCTAACTATTCTAGTGGCGATAATACAACAAATGCTGCTATACTCACTTCTACTTTTAGGTAGGTAGAGTACCACTAGCTGGATCTATCTACTTAATAGTGAATAACAACAATCCGCTGGCTATCCGTCATACTATTAGATCACATCGCTGTAGTGATGTAATGTCTCTTGGGTAAGTCACTCATCGCTCATTGACATTTTTTTTCCCTCACTGTGGGCAACGAATGTTTGATCAATTCTTGATTAATCTGGTTTGAATAGCACTCAATACAGAGCTGTGTTGCTGTAGCCTGGTATTGGATTTTAAGTACAAGGAGCTTGATTTGATTTACACCATGTGGCTCGTTGGGCCTGTGCGGGTTCGCTGTGGCATATTGGTTGTGTGGCAATACCACTATAGTTTTTTACAAGCCCCAAGTCCACAGCATGGGATTTGGACACATACAAGGTCTGGAGACAGATATACAGAAATCAGACACAGGAACTCAGCAGGTTGTTTGTCGTGACGCATTACATCACATGATTGAGAACAGTTATAAAGGATAGAGACTCTCTAGCAAGAGCACATGGCAAGGAAGTCTAAGGAGATGAGCTTGGAGAGAAGATAAGAATGATCTCTCTGTACACTCACTG
>NW_019945347.1:50513-53881 GCF_002910315.2 Salvelinus sp. IW2-2015
ATCATTTACAAATAGCCCGGTGAATTCTCCAGCACTCAACATAATTTACAAATAGCGCGGTCATTCCCACATCAGATACATTTACAAATAGCCGCGGGTCATTCTCATAAATTTCAAATATCATTTACAAATAGCCCGGGTCATTCTCCAACACTCAGATATCATTTACAAACGAAGCATGTGGTTAGTGAGTCCTCCAGATCAGAGACAGTAAGGTGTCCTGCTGACCATTCAATGTAACGAGTATTTTGAGTGTCAGGGAAAATGTATGGAGTAAAAAGTACATCATTTTCTTTAGGAATGTAGTGAAGTAAAAGTAGTCAAAAATATAAAAAGTAAAGTACAGATACCACCAAAAAAATACTTAGTAGTACATTCAAGTATTTTTACTGAAGTACTTTACACCACTGGCAGTAACAGGGCTGTAAAGCTCCCAGCGACTGGGGCCCATTCAGCGGTGAATTATGGTCCTCTGACAACAAGCAGAGCCAAAATGTATAACAGGCAGAGCAAAAATGGTCGCCCAAAGGTCGCCAGGTTGCGAATCAACGCCTCACCTGCAAAGATGTATGCATTAATTAGCCTAGCTTAGCCTATCTTAGCCTAGCTTAGCCTAGCCTCCAGGATGCTGTGGGATGATTTATAACAGGACCCAGAGACACTGCTGTACCCTGCTCTGGCAATGAATGGTACATAGAGTATGTCTGTGTGTGTGTGTGTGTGTGTGTGTGTGTGTGTGTGTGTGTGTGTTGGTTGTGTGTGTGTGTGTGTGTGTGGTGTTTGTGTGGTGTGTGTGTGTGTGTGTGTTTGTGTGTGTGTGTGTGTGTGTGTGGGTGTGTGTGTGTGTGTGTGTGTGTGTGTGTGTGTGTGTGTGTGTGTGTGTGTGTGTGTGTGTGTGTGGTGTGTGTGTGTGTGTGTGTGTGTGTGCGAGCTCATGCACGTCACCGTCAGGTAGCGTTAACCCTCAAAGCCGCCAACAGGGATAAATTAGTTTTTTTTTAATTAAATCTTTATCTGAAAGGACTTTGTCAAGCAACTAGTTACTGACAACAACAAAAAACAACAGCATTTACCATGATTTCTGTGTTAATATGGAGGGATGAAACGTTAACTCTCTCTTGTATACTAGTGGTGCAGTGAAGATGAACATGTAGACTCAATAGTGCGCTTTGTGATAAAAGCACCACCTGTGGTACAGAGGTAGATGTATGTACCATGAAATTATATTGATATGGAGCCACTCCAGATTTGTCCCCTGGGGAGGGAGGGGGGGGGCAGCACCTAGAAATCAAAAAGAACAAATCAAATCAAATGTATTTATAAAGCCCTTCGTACATCAGCTGATGTCTCAAAGTACTGTACAGAAACCCAGCCTAAAACCCCAAACAGCAAGCAAGGTGTAGAAGCACGGTGGCTAGGGAAAACCTCCCTAGAAAGTCCCAGAACCTAGGAAGAAACCTAGAGAGGAACCAGGCTGAGGGGTGGCCAGTCCTCTTCTGTGTGCCTAAATATATAATTGTGTGTTGTCTTTGTGACCAGTATAATGTTTCATCAGTGATCATTTTTGTTTGCATGATTTTGAGTTGGGTTATTTAATAACACATGTTATTCAAATGTAAATACATGTCTCTACGCCAAGTAAACCTTAGCTGGAACTGAGTTAGCTACAAAGTAAGAGGTCAAGGTCTGATTGGCCCCCCGGCGCCCATATCGGTGGCCATCTTAGGTCGTGCCGGTATGTCGCCAATTCCTCAGCCTCTGAGTATCACAGAAACACAACGCTTTGAACTAACAGCAGACTGATGTTCTGAACATTTGGCGATGGGTGAAATTGATCAGAATCTCAACATAAACACAAATATCTATTTTGAAACATCAATTTTGACTATAAATCTGTGAGCAGTTAAAAATATATGCTTATTTTGAGGGATTTGTCATTTACCAATTTGGGTTGTAAAATGACCCCAGTTGGTGCTTTTGGGGTTAAAAAGGCTTTTAAGATGATCGAGAGCAATTCCATGGTAACAGAATGATGCTGAGACTCAAATGTAATTCCACAGTAACAGAATGATGCTGAGACTCAATGTAATTCCACAGTAACAGAATGATGCTGAGACTCAATCAAATGCAATTCCACAGTAACAGAATGATGCTGAGACTCAATGTAATTCCACAGTAACAGAATGATGCTGAGACTCAATGTAATTCCACAGTAACAGAATGATGCTGAGACTCAATGTAATTCCACAGTAACAGAATGATGCTGAGACTCAAATGTAATTCCACAGTAACAGAATGATGCTGAGACTCAAATGTAATTCCACAGTAACAGAATGAGGCTGAGACTCAATGTAATTCCACAGTAACAGAATGATGCTGAGACTCAATGTAATTCCACGGTAACAGAATGATGCTGAGACTCAATGTAATTCCACGGTAACAGAATGATGCTGAGACTCAAATGTAATTCCACGGTAACAGAATGATGCTGAGACTCAATGTAATTCCACGGTAACAGAATGATGCTGAGACTCAAATGTAATTCCACGTTAACAGAATGATGCTGAGACTCAAATGTAATTCCACGTTAACAGAATGATGCTGAGATTCAAATGTAATTCCACGGTAACAGAATGATGCTGAGACTCAATGTAATTCCACGGTAACAGAATGATGCTTAGACTCAAATGTAATTCCACGGTAACAGAATGATGCTTAGACTCAAATGTAATTCCACGTTAACAGAATGATGCTGAGAATCAACCATCAAGATTGATTGTCAGATTCAACAGAAGATCTCTTTGTTTCTTGGGACCTAGAACAAGCATCTCTGTTTTGTCCGAGTTTAAAAGTAGAACATTTACAGCCATCCACTTCCATATTGATACAAGATGGCGTAGCAGTGTAGACGTGTATTTTTTAGTGCTCTCGTGCACATTGTATTTTTTCGTACTTCTTGTATATATTTATTATTTTTTTTTCTATCTCTTTTCGATTTTCAATTCGATTATACCTTCCGGTAACCTACCTCACCCAATGTGGTACGGAATCGCATCATTTTTTATCTTTGGAACACATCCACGAACCCCAGTAGCTAACCAGCTACAAGCTACCAGCTACAAGCTACTTAGCCATTTTTAACCGATGCTAGCAGCTTTTACCGTTGGAACTGTGGAACACATTCAAGAACCCCCAGTAGCTAACCAGCTACAAGCTACCAGCTACAAACTACTTAGCCATTTTTAACCGATGCTAGCAGCTTTTACTTTCGGACACAGACACCAGCCCTGTTATTAGCCTGGATATTACTCACCAATTTAACACATCGGACTGTCTCTCGACAACAACGCCGGATCCCTGCCGTAAAT
>NW_019945348.1:0-1422 GCF_002910315.2 Salvelinus sp. IW2-2015
GGTAATTTCAGTTTGCATATCTCTTTCATATGCCTCATTGCTCAAGTGCTTGCTACACACGCAGCGATGCAAGGTTGGCTGTATTTACATCATATTTACCATTTCTAATTGCTACTAACCATCTTCTGCATCTCTTTAAATCGGAAAACAATTCGGTGCCTTCTTCCCTTAATGTCCTGGTATAAAGTGCAGCAAGGGACCAGAAAACTAGTTTGTTCTTGCTACCATCCCTTTTTCCACTTCGGGTATCTACCTTTACCTGCGATATGCCTAACTATCAAGTTTCGCACCAGCCCCTTCTCCCCCCCAAAGATCTACGCAACAGGCTTACCCCCACAAGGGTGCACATACGCACTTGTCACCCATTTCTGCTGCCGTAGCAGTTGGCTACATAAAATAATCGCAAATGTTTTAGGTGGAGAAGTACACATTTCCTGYCTCAAAACTGATAGTACTTTTGACAAAAATAGCTAATTTGGCCGTATGCTTTKAATAAAACAACCAATTTGTCCACACTTCAGGTATTTCTGAATCATGAATTCACTGGCAARGGAGCAGAGCGAGGCCTGCATCCAGCAACATCCTCAGGCACTTGACTCGTTTTCAAAGCTGTTTCAATACAGAACTACAGGGAGAGAGATGGAAACCTCTCTGATCATCCCCAAAGCTGTTTCAATACAGCACTACAAGGAGAGAGAGGGAAAACTCTGGTCATCCCCAAATCCAACACCCCCTTTGGCCGCCTTTCCTTCCAGTTCTCTGCTGCCAATGACTGGAACGAATTGCAAAAATRACTGAAGCTGGAGACTATTAGCTCCCTCACTAACCTTAAGCATCAGCTGTCAGAGGAGCTTACCGATCACTGTACCTGTACATAGCCAATCTGTAAATAGCCCATCRAACTACCTCATCCCCATATTGTTATTTATTAATTTAGCTKTTTTGCACACCAGTATCTCTACTTGCACATCTATCACTCCAGTGTTAATCCTAAATTGTAATTACTTTTCCTCCACGGACTATTTATTGCCTTACCTCCCTAATCTTACTACATTTGCACACACTGTATATAGATGTTTCTATTGTGTTATTGACTATACGTTTGTTTATTCCATGTGTAACCCCCACAGAGAGAAAGATATCCATGTGAGCTACTTGGCTATGGTGGTGCGTGACACTGGTATCTTCAGCTTCACGACTGACATTTGGACAGCGATGTCCAGCGCCAATGAGCATCGCTGAGTTGACAGCACAGTGGGGTGCGACAGCGATTCTCATACTGAGGAAAGCGTATTGCGATGCTCAAAGAATGCTGCTTGGTTTCATACCGGCTGCTGCATTTCAATGGAATTTCAGAACATGTTGAAACTTGGAAATCTCCAAGAACAAAGTACACGCTGTGCTACGCTAGCGTGATAGCAC
>NW_019945348.1:2404-5746 GCF_002910315.2 Salvelinus sp. IW2-2015
CTCTGTTTGTTTTTGTCGCACTGCTTTGCTTGATCTTGGCCAGGTCGCAGTTGTAAATGAGATCTTGTTTTCAACTGGCCTACCTGGCTAACTTCTTATGGCTGGGGGCAGTATTGAGTAGCTTGGATGAATAATGTGCCCAGAGTAAACTGCCTGCTACTCAGGCCCAGAAGCTAAGATGTGCATATTATTAGTAGATTTGGATAGAAAACACTCTGAAGTTTCTAAAAACTGATTGAATGATGTCTGTGAGTATAACAGAACTCATATGGCAGGCAAAAACATGAGAAAAAAATCCAACCAGGAAGTGGGAAATCTGAGGCTTGTAGTTTTTCAACTCATGGCCTATCGAATACACAGTGTCTATGGGGTCATATTGCACTTCCTAAGGCTTCCACTAGATGTCAGTCTTTAGAACCTTGTTTCAGGCTTCTACTGTGAAGGATGAGGGAATGAGAGCTGTTTCAACCAGGGGTCTGGCAAATGCCATGAGCTCACTCCAGGCGCTCCCCGTGAGAGGTAGCTGCGTTCCTTTTCATTTCTAAAGACAAAGGAATTCTCCGGTTGAAACATTATTGAGATTTATGTTAAAAACATCCTAAAGATTGATTCTCAACATCGCTTGACATGTTTCTACGAACTGTAATGGATATTTTTGACTTTCGTCTGGCCTGCGCGTCATGAATTTGGATTTTTGAACTAAACGCACAAACAAAAAGGAGGTATTTGGACATAAATGGACTTCATCGAACAAAACAAACATTTATTGTGGAACTGGAATTCCTGGGAGTGCATTCTGATGAAGATCAAAGGTAAGTGAATATTTATAATGCTTTTTCTGACTTCTGTTGACTCCACAACATGGCGGATATTTGTATGGCTTGTTTTGTGTCTGAGCACCGTACTCAGATTATTGCATGGTGTGCTTATTCCGTAAAGTTTTTTTGAAATCTGACACAGCGGTTGCATTAAGGAGAAGTTTATCATAAAGTTCCATGTGTAACACTTGTATCTTTTATCAATGTTTATTATGAGTATTTCTGTAAATTGATATGGCTCTCTGCAAAATCACCGGATGTTTTGGAGGCAAAACATTACTGACAATAACGCGCCAATGTAAACTGAGATTTTTGATATAAATATGAACTTTATCGAACAAAACATATATGTATTGTGTAACATGAAGTCCTATGAGTGTCATCTGATGAAGATCAAAGGTTAGTGATTAATTTTATCTCTATTTCTGCTTTTTGTGACTCCTCTCTTTGGCTGGAAAAATGCCTGTGTTTTTCTGTGACTAGGTACTGACCTAACATAATCAGATGGTGTGCTTTCATCGTAAAGCCTTTTTGAAATCGGACACTGTGGTGGGATTAACAACAAGTTTATCTATAAAATGGTGTAAAATACTTGTAATTTGAATTATGAGATTTCTGTTGTTTGAATTTGGCGACCTGCACTTTCACTGGCTGTTGTTGTCAAGTCGATTGTCAAGTCGAGTTAAATAAAGGTGAAATAAAAAAAAAAGTAAAAGAGAGGGAAACTCCACTTAAACTAGTTTAAATGTATGGAATCACTTGAGTTTCTGCATTTTGGGTAAACTTGTCCTCTAACTGGCTCTTTCCTTCTCAATTCTCACCCAGTGACTGAGTCCTCTCTTGTTTGTCATTGGACTCCCCAACTATCTCCTCCACACAGCAGCGGTCCGGTCGAAGGAGCAGGAGGCCAGCACCTGACCAAACTCAGGATGGGCCCAGGTCACCCTCCATACTGATCCACTATGGGTCTGGACAGAGAGAAGGACAGAGAGAATAAAGATGATGTCATGCCCTGCCTCCACCACCTCCACTTCCAACATACAATAACGCAAAAGCATTTGTCTTTATGTAGCCTAATTAGTTCAGACTTTTCTTCAGCAGAACAAATATACTGCGTTTCTCTCTTGTGAAATGTGTCCAATTTAGGGATGCACGATATAGGTCGGTAAGCATATCGGAATCGGACGATATTAGCTAACAACGCCAAAATCGGCATCGGCTCCATGTATAGTTTAACGCCGATGTGCAAAACCGATGTCGAAGCTGACATGCATACCTGTATAACATAGGTAGATGACGTAATGACGCTACATATGCAACACAGCATTCCTAACTTAGCCCACAATGTCTGCTGTATGGATCTATTTTGTTAGCCCACAAAAAGGCCATATGCAACGTTGCACGGAACATGACAAAGGCTTTGGAACAATGCGGAGTGGCCAGTTTGCCATGCATGGCACGCACGCTGCAACTGGCTGTGAACGAAGGTGTTTTGGCCCAACGCAGCACATCTGACAGTGGCAACAGGTAGGAAGGGTCCTTTTAAACACACAGCTAGCATACAGCCGCCGTCAAGCAATACAGGAGCAGCTTGGAGTGACAACGAAAAGGCTTAAGCAAGACGGAACAGTACTTTTTACATGATGGAGAGCCTGCTGGAACAAAAACGATTGCTTGGCGTGTACGCAGCCGACTATYAGTTACCTGCAACAATCAGTACAAACCAGTGGACTCTCATTGAAAACATGAACACACWCCTAGCTCCATTCGAACAACTGACTCAAGAAATAATCTCATGAACTGCGTTTGCAGCAGACGTGATACCCTCGGTCATGGCATTGAAACGCCTGCTCAACAAAACTGCCGACAGACCGTGGGGTTAAAACTTGCAAAAGTACTCTACRAGAAGCTGTGAACAAGCAATTTGGTGGCATTCTCTCTGAGCCTCTTTACTGGGTCGCCACCATGCTCGATGCTAGGTACAAGGACTTCTACTTTGATGCAGACAAGAAACAGGGTTTACGTGAAATGTGGATGGAAACAAGATGGAAACGGACACAGTGACAGTGCCCCCCGAGGAAGAGGACACATGAGAAAAGAAGCCACAGACAGACAGAGCTGAAACTTCCCTGCTAGACATGTCTGATGAAATCCTGGTTGAGAATGAAACAACTGAACAATGAAACAGCACAGCAAAGTGAAAGAAATGGGTTTTGATTTTACTGGTAATGGGGACATGCATAAATTACCAACAAAATAACTTCTTGGTCCCTGTGTGTGTTTCAACTATTTAACTGTACTAGAATGCTTAACCGCACATTTTCTTTTTATCGGTATCGTTTTTTTTTGGCAAGTAAAATATCGGATATCGTATCGGCCAAAATGTCATATTGGTGCATCCCTAGTCTAATTGTGATGGTCATACTGATGAACTGAAAATGAACAGAAGCGTTACCTAGRTACCTTCCAACTGGCAGTGAAACGGAATATAAACGTTACCTTCCAACTGGCAGTGAAACGGAAT
>NW_019945348.1:12646-15165 GCF_002910315.2 Salvelinus sp. IW2-2015
ATAACGTTAACTTCCAACTGGCAGTTGAAACGGAATAAACGTTACCTTCCAACTGGCAGTGCAGTTCCACTCTCCGTTGTCACTCTTGTCCCACACCTTAAATGATGGATATAAGGGACAGGGTTATTTCAAACAGATGGGTTTGCCAAGAAGAACTAACTAGCTGGCTTGTACTTAGAAAGTAAATGTAAGATCAGGGGATTCAAAAGGATTGGTTTGTTGTTAGCTGGCTAACTAGTTCAGAGCTTTCTTTACTTTACCTTGACACTTTGGTCACTAGAGCAAGTTGCCATTCTCCGGCCATGGAAATCATATGAAACATCATGAATAAGATCCTTGTGGTCCGCTGCAATACTTCGAGCGACAAACATTGCTGTTTGGTGAAAAGCCTGCTCGATAAATGTAGCAACAAATAAACCACGTTACATGTGAGTTTACTATACTATGGGACAGGTTGCATTGGTCGGCGCCATTTTTATAAAAAGTKGTTTCACTGCCAAGCTTTAGCTGAAATACGCCACCTCTATCTTCATAATATTTGTCTGCCCAATTGTGCCGATGCAAACTATATCATAGTCCCAAACTATATTAATGAATTATTCTCTCGAAACCAGGCCGTAGTCACTATGTGCCTTAAAGTGAGCATTTATTATCTCGAATGACATAAAAAATCTTGTTTTTGAAAGATACCGAAGMTTTCCTCTAGTAACCACAAAGTCAATAACGTAAAAATGCATACAAATAGATTTTCGGTCTTAATTTAAGGTTAGGCATAATGTTAGCAGTTTGGTTTAGGGTTAAGGCTAGATTCAAAATCACAGTTTAAAATGAGAAATTGTAGAAATGGGCGGGGTTTGTGGCTGTGGTAAGTAGGGAAAACGATACCGAAGGACCCTTTCTGGCGCATGCGTACATTACGCCCGTATTAGACGTCAACTACACTGACAAAGTCTGTATCGTTTTTTTTTTTTTTTGGGGCGAATGGCTTTGTTTTATAACAAGTAATGACTTAAATCATTTCTAGTTATCATCCATATTGATAAAATAACACTTTAAAAATGGACCAGGACTTTGAGGACATGGATTCAGAGGGCCGGTGGCAGAACTTATACATAGTAAGTTAGCTAGCTGTTGGCCTGTCTGTTAGCTTAGCTGATGCAGCTAGCAGCACCAGTGTCAGCTGCTATTTACGCACGCAAAAAGCAGCTATTTGTAGAAATACGCACGGATGTTTATTGTTCTCTTGTTGCCTTTTACTTTGCTGTCTTTAGACATCTCTTTTCGGTGATGGCGCACAACAATACTCAGCCAGACTCCAAAGCCGAGTGCCAGCAWTCTGGAGTTTTTAGCGTGCGCATGCATGCGGTTACTAACGATATCCTCGCTAAGAGGTTTATCTAGCTAGCTAGCTATTTGGCTGACGGTTGTTCTCTTATCCATAGTAKGATTAGATTGACAGCTACAAACACYTCGTTTGTCAACAGCTTCAAACCCTTGCTGGTGGTTCCAACTAGTTAGCACAAGTGTTTATTTGYGGAATCGCAGATTACAACTATTTCCTGCATTTGTTGGTCAACGGTTTTAACCTTTTAAACATCCATTGGTTMCTGCCTAGTGTGGCAAATTGTGTTATCATGATTTGATAGCAATCCGCTGTGTTTAATTCTTTTAACGACACTCCTAAAGATGATGAACTGCCATTCGCCGTAAGTTTGTTTCCCCTACTTGACCAGGCAGTTGTGCTGAAGAAACCTGCCTTTGTCATGATTATTTTTAGGGATGAGATTATTCCTGATCYATAAGGAATTCCTGCTCTTCTGACATCCACTATTCACAAACTACTAAAATTGGCCCCCAAACCTAAACCATTATCCTACAAGTAATGCATAAGGCTCTATTGAGTTCCCACAGCATCGTCCATCCAATCAGCAAGTGTGACCAGAGGATCTACAGTAACTCAACATGTTCTGATTCTGTGTATATCGAAAGTAGTCTGACCGTGTGTCTTCAGTGTGTCTTCAGAAACCTCATGGTACAGTAGGCCTACAGAGGAACAATTCATAGTCTATTAGTCTGTGATGACTAAACCGTTTGTTTGCAGGAAATACGGAATCAGTCCCATGAATGCCCTTTAAAAGTTGCTAAATATCCAGAAAATCGCAACCGGAACCGATACAGAGATGTCAGTCCATGTAAGTGACTTCATACTCCTTTATATCTTGTTCTTTAAAATGTTTTGTTGTTGTTYTCTTGAACCATACCACATTGATTGCAGTATGATACCAACTTCAGATTCAGAAAACTTTGTCCTCAATGAGGCAATTCATTTTGCAGCAATGCAATACATACATGAACTTGTCTTTCACTTGGATATGTTGTTTAATATATTACTTCTTTCCTCTGTGGTTGTCTGTGTAGTTGATCACAGCAGAGTTAAACTGGAGAACACAGAGAACGACTACATCAACGCCAGCCTGGTGGTCATGGAGGAGGCCCAGAGGAGCTACATTTTAACTCAG
>NW_019945348.1:15423-17456 GCF_002910315.2 Salvelinus sp. IW2-2015
GTGACTTGTTCCATTCTGTTACTTAT
This sequence comes from Salvelinus sp. IW2-2015, assembly GCF_002910315.2. Classification (NCBI taxonomy): domain Eukaryota; kingdom Metazoa; phylum Chordata; class Actinopteri; order Salmoniformes; family Salmonidae; genus Salvelinus; species Salvelinus sp. IW2-2015. The sequence continues at coordinate 15,450 of NW_019945348.1, forward strand.
TGCTTGTCCATTCTGTACTTATTGGGTTGTCCGTTCTCTTAAATCTTATTGTTGGTCCTTCTCTCTTATTGTGCTCCATTCTCTTCTTATGATTGTCCATTCTGTTCTTATTTGTTGTCCATATTCTGTTAATCTTATTGTTGTCCATTCTGTTACTTAAATTGTTGTCCATTCTGTTCTTATTGTTGTCCATTCTTTCTTTACTTGTTGTTCCATTCTGTTCTTATTGTATGTCCTAATCTGAAATTCTTATTGTTGTCCATCTCTTTAACTCTATTGTTGTACCATCTCTTGCTTAATTTTTGTCCATTCTCTTCTTATTGTTTCCATTCTCTTCTTATTGTTGTCCGATTCGTCTTCTTATTGTTGTCCATTCTGTTGCTATTGTGTCCAATTCTGTTACAATTTATTTTGTTAGTCCATTCATGTTCTTATTGTTGTCCAATTCTGTCATATTGTTGATCCATTCTGTCTGTCATTGTTGTCCAATTACTGTTCTGTATTGTTGCCATTCTTTCTTATTGTTGTTCCGTTCTGTTCTTAATTGTTGTACCGTATCTGGTTCTTAATATTGTTGTCCGTTCTCTTCGTAATATGTTGTTCCGTACTCTTCGTACTTCGTTTCCGTTCTTCTTCGTATTGTTGTCCGTTCAGTTTTTTGTACTACTTTTGTTTTTATTGCCACCCATCTGACAGTGCCTCTCGTAATGTATTTCCTTGCTTTCGTATTGTTTCTTTCCAACTACGTCTGACTTCTATATCAGTTTCTTGAATGAACAGCCACTAAAAAGCAGCCTATGAAACAACCAATGCGTAGAACACTTGATGAACACAACGAACACTTGATGAACAGAATAATTGATTCTCAGATTACTTGTTAACAGAACAAGCACTTGATTAACAGAACAAGCCCATTTTTTTCAATTTTCTCCTAAAATTACATACCCAAATCTAACTGCCTGTAYCTCAGGCCCTGAATCAAGYATATGCATATTCTTGGTACCATTTGAAAGGAAACACTGAAGTTTATCGAAATGTGAAAGGAATGTAGYAGAATWTAACACAATAGATCTGGTAAAAGATYATACAAAGAAAAAATGAACCGTTCTTTTGTATTTGTTTTGTACKATCATGTTTGAAATGCAAGAGAAAGGCCATAGTGTATTATACCAGCCCAGCTGCAATTTAGATTTTGACCACTAGATGGCATCAGTGTATGTGCAAAGTTTTAGACTGATCCAATGAACCATTTTATTTATGTTCAAAATTTTGTCAAGACTACCCAAATGTGCCTCATTTGTTTATTAATAACTTTTTATGTTCCAAATGGTGCACTCTCCTCAAACAATAGCATGGTATTATTTCACTGTAATAGCTACTGTAAATTGGACAGTGCAGGGATATTAACACGAATGTAAGCTTTCTGCCAACATCAGATATGTCTATGTCCTGGGAAATGTTCTTGTTACTTACAACCTCATGCTAATCACATTAGCCTACGTTAGCTCATCTGTCCCGTGGAAGGGACACCGGTCCCGAAGAATTTCAGAACGAACACTTGATTAACAGAACACTTGATTAACCAATGTAACGATTAACAGAACACTTGATTAACCAATGTAACGATTAACAGAACACTTGATTAACCAATGTAACGATTAACAGAACACTTGATATAACAGAACACTTGATTTAACAGAACACTTGATTTAACAGAACACTTGATTTAACAGAACACTTGATTTAACAGAACACTTGATGTAACTGAACACTTGATGTAACTGAACACTTGATGTAACTGAACACTTGATGTAACTGAACACTTGATTAACTGAACACTTGATTAACAGTGAGTAAATCACAGAACACACAGGTTATGAAGGTTCTGTTTAGCCACAGTGATGTTGTTATGAAGGTTCTGTTTAACCACAGGGGTGTTGTTACCGGTTGTTATGAAGGTTCTGTTTAACCACAGGGGTGTTGTTACTGGTTGTTATGAAGGTTCTG
>NW_019945348.1:17481-40452 GCF_002910315.2 Salvelinus sp. IW2-2015
TGACAGAGAGCCATAGAGTGATGGTCGCGTTAGTATGTTTGTGTCTACACATTGTTTCCTCTCCCAGTGTATGAAGCGCTCGCGTCTCGCTTACGATTAACTTACACAGACTAACCAAAGGGAACGAAATAGTCACTATATGAACAGACATATCCACACCGATTGGAAAGACCAAAGTTTTTTGTTTCCAGCATGTAGGATATGTCTCACTAATCTACTAAGCAACCTTCTGCACGCAAGAGCAGCCTAAAGATGAATAGGTTTTGCCCCTTCATATCTTCTAAATCACGGACAAACAGGTGTTCTCTTGACGAAATCTGGGACTGATTGGGTTGATCTGTAGATTACTGGGCAACCTACTATCGCTCGGTTAATAACATGGGCTGTGTCAAGACACACTAACAACAAAAACCATTTTAAAGACAGCTCAGGCAGATACTAGAGAGGAGGTATTTGAGTTCAACCGTTATCACATGGAGCTACTGGGTACTACCATCTTCTGGTAATTCGGTACTCCGCTGGACCCGAACTTTCCTCGTGATCAATACTAAGCAACTATATTAAAGGGCACATGTACGCATCCACGTCTGTAGTCCGGGACCTGATTCATGTATTTCCTGCAAACACACGGTTTAGTCATTCACAGACATTAATTCAGCACCTTATTGAATACGAAATATGTTCCTTCCTGGGCGTAGGCTTAGAGCTGTAGCACATGACTAGGTCCTGAAGGACACACAGGTCAAGACTATTTCGATATGTTACCAGACAAGTCAGAACGGTAGTTGTATTTTAGGGATTCTGGGTCACAACTTGGGCCTGGGGGGATGTGGACTGGGCCACGATGCATGAGGTGGCGGGAACATTGCAGATGAGAGGGTGATTTAGTTGCTCTATAGGTGGGTAGAGTACTGTTTCGAAGGGTTTGAGCGGTGGCCAATTCCTGAAAGTAGGATCTTGAGAATTCAGGTGACTGTTATCAGAAGAGGCAGGAATTCCTTACGGATAGGAATAATTCATGCCCTAAAAATTAATCATGACAAAGGCAGGTTTCATCAGCACAACTATACTGGTCAAGGAGGGGACAAAAACAAACCAAGAACGGCGTAAACTGCGTGGGTTAGTTCATCCATCTTTATCAGTGAGTGTCCTAGTTAAAACAGACTCGTAAAAACATGAGGATTTGCTTATCGACAAATCATTGGATTAAAACAATCTCCTGCCGAACACTAGGGCCAGAAAGACGCAGCAATTGTTTGGAGGTCTCCGTACTCTTTGACTAAAACTCTCAGCGATTTCACAAGACGCCGGGATGCTGTTGTCAGCTAACCCAATGCAGGTAAAAACTTAGTTCGTTATCTAGCCAGATTCTCAAATAAACCACTTGTGCCACAGACTAGTTAGGAGAGACAGACCTATGTCAGTACAGGGGTATCTTTGGAAGGGACTAGTGGGTAACATTGCAGAACACGTGTTTGTAGCTGGTCATTAACTCCGGAGAGCAGCTGTAGTCAGTACATATCGCGAACACTGGATCTATACAGAGGAGCACAGCTCGGGTAAGTCAGCGCTCAAACTACTTTAAGGCAACGCCTTACACTAGGCAAAGAGTTTCAGACCTTTCCTGTATTCCCTACTGCATAGATAACATCCGTACAGTAACGAGAGCGGAGACGCTCGTAGTTCTAAACTGCACTAGACACTCTCGCATCACTAGAAGAGACTTGCTAGGGTGATATCTCTAGGCTGGGGCCACCTATTAACGAGCATTTCTTTGACGATGGTCCAGATTGGAGAGGTCAGATCTTGGAGATACGTTGCCATCATCATCTCTCTTCCATATCGGCTTCTAGTAGTAGAACGAACTTATTTGATTTAACAACTATGCATTCATGGCAAGACTGGCTTATAGCTCTATTCAGAGAGGCAAAAATGGACTAGATCGGATAATTGAAGACACCAGAAATTACACGATATCTGTCACCTAAGTTGTTGGGCAGATCTGGATAAAAATAATCACTATGACTTTACTGTCGGGGTGAGTGGATTAAGGATCGGCAGCTGTTACTATGTGGTTGAAAGCCGTATTCTAAGGGTCTTTTTGAGTTTGTCCATCATGGCCTAGTGTCATTACAGTCAGGCTTTCCACTCTTTATAGTTCTGTTTTTCTGATCAATTACTACTTCAACAGACTTTATAGAACCAAGATCAAGGTTTTGACTGAAGTCCATTCTCGTGTGCCCTGGAATCCATTGGTCCAGAGGTATTTGGCAGGTAAGGCATATATAATTTTATGAGTAGATTAACGTTTAGAAAAGGATATTTATATAGTGTGTTTGTAATTCATATTTATTTACTAGGTATTAAATACAAATACAATAAGCACGGTACTTCGGCTGCCTATAGATAAAAAAAAAAAAAAGTAGCGAGATTATTTTCACGAGCTTTTAATTATAAGTAAAAGTCGGTTGTGTGTATGGTACTTACTGTCTACTAATAAAACTCACGGTAGACTTACAAACCATGGAAGCATGGTTCGAAAGTCTTAATTGGCAGCTCCCAATTCTCTTTCTGACTCGTAGGTCACTGTCCCATGGGTGGGACTGTGATTGTTAAGTGTTTATAGGCATATGTGCTTCTCCTGCACGGTCTGGAATAGTTGAGGACGTGTCAAATTCGAGATAACCTCCGCTAACAGTTTGTTGTGCATTGCTACTAACGGACCAGGGAAAGGAGTTAGCAACTTATAAGCAATGGGCTTCTACTTTGGAGAGTGAATGATTTTGGGAGTATACGTCTTGCAGCCTACTGTTCTAGTCTCCATAATTTCCCTTTCAACAGACGTCGTTGTTTGATACTGGTCTAACGCCTCGAGAACCAGTGGAGTCTACAATAACTCAAAATTTTACCCAGCCGGTGTAATTCACCGCTACATTCTCGTTCATGTTCTCTAGTCTGTATAGGTAGTGCCTTAGAATAGCTTATATTAACATAAAACTACTTCGATATTACTATGTGAAAGAGACGACTGAGAGGTGGAGAGACAACACAGCAGAAGACCCCAAGAGGCAGACAACCCCATCCTTAGCAATTTCGTTAAGAGACACACCAACGTAGAAGATGAGGTATCGAGTTAATTGAATAGACGAGACAGGACCAAACAAACTCTAGACAGATGAGCGAATCACCACGAGTGAAATTCAAGGTGAAACTAAGAGAGAAACCAACAGAGAGAGACACACGAGAGAAGCAAGACTAAATTATTTGATGTGAAGAGCATACGCTAGCGGAATTTATACTTACGGGTAAGTGGATACCGAGGGTGGAAACGCGAGAAGACGACACAACTTAGAGACACTAGACAGAGCACTACGCAGGGAAGGGTGATAACGAGGGGAACGCGGTGATTAACCCGAGGGAGAGACAAACAACCTTTCTTCGAAGAGGAAACCGAAATTAACAGACAACACCGAGAGAGATTACAAAAGGACCCAAGCGATGTAGCATCCATGATGGTTGATGAAACGAGGGTGAATACTCAAGTTAGAAGAACACTTCCCTCTTTCTTGAACGTAAGAACGAGAGAAAAAAAAGAAGAGTTAAATTCTCTGAAACTACCGAAGTTTGTCGACTGACTAGTTAGAACCACCCAGGGTGCAGAATCAACAAGTTGCAATTAGAGCGCTGACGCGAGAGGTTAGAAGAATTCGCATATACAAATAGAATATCGTTCTCGTCGATTGAGGAGATTGAAAGGCACACTAGCACGATTTAAGGAGCTGTTTGTTTATCGCGAAGCTGAGAAACGAGGACAGAGGGCACCTAGGGTGAAACCGAGTGGTGAAACAAGAGAGACAACAGCATAAGGAGAAGAGACCCATACTCCAAATCACACATATTAAATAAAATGGAGGAAAATGTGAAAATGCTGTGGCTTTTAAAGTCGAACAAACGATACGAGGACCTTTTCTGGGCGCATGCCATTACATTACGGCACCGGGGTAGTTAGAGACGTCAACTGACAGGGGGGACAAAAGGCTGTTATCGGTTGTTTTGTGGTTTTTTTTTGTTTTCGTGTGCGGTGGAGTTGTGCTTATTTGGGTTGAACAATGTACTTTGATTAATCGGACTTTCTAGGGTTATCTCATTATCACACATATTGATAAAGAATGAAGAGACAGTCTTAAAAGGAGTGATAGCGCAGAAGGGTGAGCCGGGAAGAGAGGACACTCCGGAGATGAGACACCAAACAGAGCGCATATGCCTTGGAGACATAGTTGGATGAAACGGGAATTGCAAAGGGGGTCGAAGATGGCACCGGATGTTACTTACCTAAAGCACACGAGAGTACAAACATTTGAGGGTGCCAAGTTCACCCTACTAAGTTGCATAAAATTGGACACATTGATGGGCTAGTCTGGGTTGGGGAGAAGCTGTGCGTGTGACTTGGGATTTGTGGATGATGGAGAATAGATAAAGGACCTTACGCTGAATAATCAGGTGACACGGACTCACGGGCAGGATGAATCGCAGTGGGGTAAGTCCACTGTGGCTTATTTCTCAGAATGGACGTACGCTGAGTGTAGAACCAGGGCACGAAAAAAGCAGGCTATTTGGTACAGAAATAATAACTACGGAAAGAGGCACTGGTCAGCGGGGAATTTGTTTAATATTGGTTATCATTGGAGCACAACAGATGCGCTTGAATTTCTAAATAATCACTAGACACAAGATGTAGATGGTGCACCTTCGGACCAGCAAGAGCCCCTGGGTGAGCGCGAGAGATGACCCACACCAACATGGCATACGACGTATCTTACTGAGAGATTGAGAAACCAACTAAAGAGCAACGTCGTGATTCGGAGGAGGATGCACTTGCTCTGGCATTCCACGACCTTGCCGTAGCCTCGAGCAGAGCAAATAACACACGACCCAAATCAACAGCAGATCATATTTGGGCTTGACCGGTTGACCACTTCTCTTCTCTGAGTAGCACATGGAGTGGTGAAACCTTGCTTTGGTATAGTGGGTGGGTTAAGACCAAGACGATTTCAGAGAAAAGTACGTGGCAAAGGCTGGTATGCACATCGTTTATCACTACCGAGGGCTTAAGCGGTGGTAGTAGGAAGGAAAGGAGTAGCAGAGTTTAGAAACCCAACATCTCTTTACGCGTTGCTTTACAGACAATATTCACTTTTTGTGTGTAGACATCTGATGGAACCTGTGGAAAAGGGCGTTGAATTTCCTCATTGAAGTATTAGCTCGGTAGAGGGCAAACTAAGCAGAATAACTAAGCAGCCACAGGTGACCTTCGCAAAGCAACAGTGCCATGGGCATCTTGCGAGTTATTTAAGCTCGCTATGGGCCTGCGGTTACAACGAGGGAATAAATGTCGGTGGCGGCTCAGAGTTATCTAGGCTAGCTAGCCTTAATCTTTTGGGGTCTTGGACGGTAGTGTCTCTTATACACATTTAGTACGATTAGATGACAGGCTACAAACACGTCAGGGGTTTGGATCAACATGATCGTCAAGAATAAATAAGGACCTATCAAACCTCTATTGGGTCTGTGTGGGCTTTCGAACTATTAGACATCGATGTAGTATGATAACATATGATGGAAAGTACGCACGAACTTAACACACAACCTCATTTTTTTTGGCTGGCTTAATTAAACATTATGACAGTGTTTGAGGTACGAGTATTAATAATAACGTAATTTTTGACACTGTCTTGGATCTTCTTTTATTATATACCTCTCTTACCTAATGTAGATAATTAAAGTAAATAAGTCAGATGACAATACACAAAAACCTTGTTTTGACACGAATATAAGGTGGATCGAATTTCTCCCAAATAGTATAACTGAGACTATTCGGTGGTAGTTCCTGTTGTTTGCTATAGTGGTACGTGCAATTATATTTGAGGGATTAATATATCCATTACGAGGGAGATTTTCTGGGTCACAATAAGGAATTTTGAAGGACTTCGCTCTTCGTCCTCAATTTCATATTTCAAGACGGACCACATACACATAAATTAGATGGAACTTATGTATCGCCAAGCATCTAGTAGGAAAGTATGTTTATAATTACTGGGTAACAGTAGGGGTTCATTAGTCCAAAACCGGGCAGTTTAAACGAAGTATGTGGTTCTTCCCCCTTTTACCCTTTAGTAACCCTATCTACTTTAGATTGTTATGACTTGCTGACCTTTATATCCTCATGGGTCTCCACATAGCCACTGCTATGTTTTGTTTTCATATAGGACAATGGGATCTCATTGCTCACGCCATCGCTCTTTTTCTATCTCTTATATATTGGTTAGTCGGCACTTTTGATCATAATGAATGAACGTTGGTGTTTGACTCTCAAGTATTTCTGCATGTGCCAATTATGAGATTCAAATTGGTCGGCTTCAGTAGTAACATATCTTCCTAGTAATTGATTATTTTTTTATAAGATCAGTAGTGAATCTTCTGATGAGTAGGGATTCCTTGGTGCTCTCTTGTCTTTGCTCACTGGTATCTTCGCGCACCTAATTTCACGTGTAAACCTGTTGACTGCTATAATTACTCTAAAGAGATTTAGTTTATTTGGGATTAGATCACAGACCGCAAAACCGAAAAAATGACAGGTGACGATACTAACCCACTTTCATAATAATTGTTGAGTTAGCGAAAATTCGAGTATCAGGTTCGTCCCCTATAGCAGAGGTGTTATTGAACTTTGAAGTTATGACGATGGGAGGTGAAGTAGTCGGAATGATTATGGCAAACCACTCTAAGGTAAGCGACGTTAATTCTCCCTTAGGTTTGAAAAGTTTCATAGTATATGCTTGCCCTTCATAAAAGACAAGATCTCCAACAGGGATCGTGGTCATTTTATTCTAGAACTTCCATACGCAAGTGGGGTCTGACCGAGAGGAATTTTGCTATTCATTTCACTCTAACATTCGGGGTAGATTCTATGTGATGACTCGTGGGTAAATGTCTCGAAAGTTTAGTCCGGCTCCCTTGTGGTTGTCCTGGAGGAACCTTCATGTGGCGGGATAAACATCACGGACGGATTTGAGAGAGAGGTATAGCGTACTATTGTATAACTCTTGTCCTTACAGAGCGTCGTAAGGCATGGATGTCATAGTCTATAGGTGGCGGGTGGATGGGATCTAATAACGAGGTTTTTTTGGCAGGGGGAAATACGGATTTAATCAGTCGCCATGGGACTAGCCGCTGTAAAAGGTTGCCTAAAATTATCGAAAAAGGCAATCCGGGGACCGGGATACAGAGAGATGGCAAATCATCGATGTGAATGGGAACTTCAATACTCTCTTTCTATTATGCGTTGTTTCTCTCAGACATAAAATGTTTGGTTGTGTAGGTTGTCTTGACTAGCATAGCCAATTGATCTGTGCGCAACTGTACTTGATTTACCAACTTCTAATGATTCAGCAAAACTTTTGTTCTCTCGAATGAGGCAAGTTCATTTTGCAGGGCTAATGCAATACTACATGAACTTGTGCTTTCACTTGGGATATGTCTGTTCAATATTACGTTCGCTCTTCTGTGGTTGTGTGGTAGATAGGTTGATCACAGCAAGTTAAAGAACTAGCGTAGGGAGAACGATGAAAAGGAAACTACATCACGGCAGAGAACATGGTGGGTCATGCGGAAGGATGGCACTCCCTTACTATATTCCGAAGAAATATGCGGGAGGCTGTACATTTTAGAAACCTCAGGGTGCACCCTTTGGTGCCGATCGATAAATTCCTTGGATGACGGAAATGTGACGTAGTCAATTAGGTTTAATTCTTATTGGTGTCACGGTATGCTTTAACTAATTGAGTTCTTCTCTCTCTCTTCCGCACTCGCTTCTTTATCAGGGTGTTTGTCCCTTCTCGTTTACGTCGCAGAGGAGCCCTTCTCTGTGTAGTGTCTATCATCGGCAAGATTTCAGTCTTTCGTATCAATGTTGTCGAAAAGCACGTGCTACAGTCTTCCTCAGACTCGGTTTGTTGTCCGCTTCTTCGGGTATTGGTTGTGCCAGCCCAAAGCCACCGTTACAGGGTGATACCAATGGTTTCTCATTCGGTTGGTTAGTGGTAGCCCGAGGGATTTGGCTTCTCAAATATGGGGGAATTCTGGTATATCTTTGTTTGTTCTTTGTCGGGCGCCTAGCCTTTCTTCTTCTCGGTTCCGGGTACTTGTTGGTTGATCGGCGGTCGGTCGCCTAATCACGGAGATTGTTGGTCACCTCTTTCCTAGACCTCTCTGTTGTTAAGATGGCTGGCCAGTTTACACGCGTAGTATGCATTCGGATTGCGTCGATCAGGCTCTAATAAACATTAGCGAATTGGTTATGGTTTTGATTTGGTCTTTTTCTCTTGGTGACTTAGGCGACAGTCATGGGATTGTGTTGTTGTTTTCTAATGTTTTGCTGGGAATATTTTTTGTGTGCAGATTCTATACAGAATGTCTCAAATTAGTGATCCAGTCAGCGCATCGGTCGTAAAGAAGATAAATTCATAAGAAAGAGATTAATACTTCAATAGAATGACTTCTCGTATTGTGTATTTTCAAAAATTCTTTCAGCCTCGACGAACTAACTTTCTTTCTTCCACCTGTGAATCTTTCATACTGCCGTTAATTGTGATTTGTACCTTTTCCAATTTTATTTTGCCGCTCGAAGTAGCATTAGTCGCTTGTAAGTATAAATAAAAATCAAACATTCGGTAATTTGTTGGGTCTTTTCAGACCTTCATCTTTCGTATATATGTATGGGATACCGCAAAACAAAAAAAATACAATCTTCAAACAAGATTAAGGTATTGGATTGGTCCATAAATCATTTGTCTACTGTACGGTTTTTTATTGGCACTCATACCTTACATCCTTCCTCGGTATTATTTTCCTCTTTAGGTCGATTGTTTTTCTTTTTCAACTACGTACTTGGGACTTCTATAACTTTCAGGTTCTTGGATGAACTAACAAGCACTTAATATGCATGGAAACAGCACATAAACAACTTGAATGAACAGACAACACTTGCACATTGATGAAAGCAGCACTAAAAGGGACACTGTGAATCGAAACAGCACTGACACTTGGAGAATCAGCACCTGACACTATAGATGAAACAGCACTTGACAATAATGATGAAACATAACACTGACACTTGATGAACAGCACCAAACACTGCTTAAGTGTAACACACGCACTTTATGAACTAGCCGACACTTGCTGAAAAGCACCGTATGACGACGTCGCTGATAACAGCACCGAACACTGTGATGAACAGCCCCCCGACAGCTCTGATCGAACAGCACCGACACTTGACTGAACAGCCCGACACTAATTGATGACAGCACTTGCGAGCACTTGATGAACAGCACGGACCACTGACTGAAGACCTTGACAGCGCCTTGATGAAACAGCACCGACACTTGATGAACCATAATCGAATGACCTATAACAGAACGGAAACTATCTGAAGCGTACAGCAACACTTGAATGAACCATTGCATTGGAGACAGCAAGAACACTGATGAAACGAGAATAATTGGTCTCAGATTGCTACTCTGTATAGACAGAACAAGCACTTGATTAGACAGAACAGCCACTTTTTTTCAATTGTTTCTCCTAAATATAACATACCCAAATCTAACTGCATGTACTCGGCCCTGAATCAAGATATGACATATTTTGGTACCATTTGAAAGGAAACAGAAGTTTTCGAAATGGTGGAAAAGGAATGTAGGAAAATTTAACACATAATCTGGTGAAAGATAATACAAAGAAAAAATGAACCGTTCTTTTGTGATTTGTAGTTTATCAGAGTCATTTTTCGAAATGCAAACAGAAGGCCAAGTGTATTGATACCACGCCCATGCCGGCAATTAGACTATTATGAACCACTCAGAATGGCATCCAGATGCTAATGTATGCCGGAAACGTTTTTTAGACTGACTCCAATGAACCAGTTCTATTATGTTCAAAAGTTTTCTGTCAAAGACTGAACCAAATGTTGCCTCCATATTTTGATTATTAATAACTTTTTTTATGGTTTCCACAATGGTTCTAGGCACTCATGCGCGGCGTGCGTACCTGATCTCTCGATCATAGGCATGCAATTATTTAAATCCACTGGTAAAATAATGAGGATGAGTGGATTCAAAACTTAGACAGGTGGCAATGGTTGGAAGGATTTTATACATCGGAATTGATAATAAGATCCATAGTGTTATCTGACCAATTTACAAATTCAAGATTTGGTATATGTATGGAAAGGAAATGTACATCCTATTAAATATAAGGTTATAATACTATAAACCATTACTAAAAAAGGACATTAAAAACCACCAGCAACCTGTCACTTGCTGAAATCGCGACGATCTTATAAGCCGACGTGTCTAGCTACCAACTGTCCTGGATGAAGGGGACAGCACGGTCGGAGTAATTCAGAAATACGAAATTGATTAAAGTACCTGAACAGACTGATTGAATCTTAACCACGTAACACTCATAGAGAATATTAACAGGAAACATTGATTATTAAACAGAAAACGTTGATTGAATAGAACATATATAGTGTAAAGCTGGAGAACAACATTGATGTAAAAGCACTGGAAACACAGTTTGAAATGTAACTGAACAATATGATATAACAGTGATGAAATCACAGAACAGCCAGGTAATGACTAGTGTCTCTGATCTTATGGCCACAGTGGATGTTGTTATTATGTAGAGGTATTTTGGGTGTTTTAACCACAGGGGTGTGTTAGTGTTCTATCTTGGCGTCTGCTTTATGAAGGGTTCGGTTAAAAACCGAAGGAGGTGTTGTCTAGCTCACAAGGAGCAAGGGAGCGGGTTGTTATGAAGGTTCCTGGGTTGAACACTGGTAGAGATGGGATATGGCTTATGCAAGGGCTTCATTGGCTTAACCACTAGGCGGGTGTAGGGTGTACTATCTTGGGTTGTTTCATGATCAAGGTTCTGTGTTACCAACTCGTTGGCTAATGGTCATTGTTATGAAGGTTCTGGTTTTAATTCATCCCACTAGGGTGGTGTTTTATTTAGGGGTTTCACTGTTTGGGTTTATGTAAAGGTTATGGTTCAAGCAAAACAGGGGGTGTTTATTAACTCGGTGTTATGAAGGTTCTGGATCTAACAACAGGGGTGTTGTATACTATTGGTTGTTCTTTGTGGAAAACGCGGCGCGTTCTGTTACAAAACAGGGGTGTTGTTACTGGTTGATTATGAAGGTTCTGGTTAACAAGGGGTGTTGTTACTGGTTGTTATGAGGAACTCTGAGTTTAACCACAGGGTGTTGTTGTTACTGCTTAGTGGTTGGTGCATGCTCGGAAGGTTTTGTGGGCTTACCATCAGGGGTGTGTGTTCAGTCTGCTTTGTTTTATGTTAAGCGTTTATGTTAGTTTGTGTGTTAACGCTAGACAGGGGGTGTTGTTGATGCGTGGTTGGTTATGAAGGTTTGGTTTACAGCCGCCGACGTTAGGTGTGTTGTGTTAACTCATGTTTAAATAGAGGATAGTAATCGTGGGTGGTTACGAGCTATTTTAGTTTTGTCACAGGTTTGTTTAACGCAGTGTTGATAGACATGTTAATTTCAGGGCGGGTGTTTTTGGTTAAAACTCTCGATTGTATTTAGTTGGCTGGTTAGGTGTACTGGGTCTGCCTTGCCCGCTCAAACCCTGTGGGAAGCTGTCGTCGGTTGCGTTCATGAGCTTTAAATTTTTTCAGTAACATCATCGTTGGTTGGCAAGGATTAGCCAATACAAAGGGGTGAATGTGACCTCTTGTAATATGAAGTTCGCGTAGAAGAGCACTTGCACGCAGTTTCTACCGGCGAACTTTTTACCTTGCATCTCTCTGAGCTTCCGTTTTGTCGTTTAGTTGGAGGTAAGGGACTGGTCTTTGGTTAACACTTACGCTCGCCTCTACTATTCCGATGTGGTATTGAGCCTCATAAGCAATACGTCGTCAGAGGTTTCATGGGTCTCTCACGTCGGGGTAACAATCGAAAGAAACAGGATGCGACAGTGAGAAACCTGCATGCTATTAGTAGACTAACCAGGATAATAGACCGTTTGTTTTGACGATGCCTTTCATCCGCCTTAGCGTGCCTTTGGAAAGAACATCGTGGTTAGCCCGAGGAATGAAATGGAGGAGTGCGCGCGCGTGTTATGTATTGAAAGAGTGCTTTCTGTGTGGTTACTGGTTGTTATGAAGTTTTGGGGTTACCCAGGCGGTGTTGTTTGGGTTGTTATGAAGGTTCTGGGTTACCACAGTGATGTTGTTATGAGTTCTGGTTAATCCAATAGGGTGTTGTTACTGGTTTGTTTATAGGTTCTGTTTGAACCACAGGGGTGTTTGGTTATCGGTTTGTTATGAAAGAAGTTCTGGTTTTGTAACCACAGGGGTGTTGTTAACCACTGGGTATGTTATCGAAGGATTCTGGTTAACTCACAGGTGGTGTTGTTAAGCTGGTTTGTTATGAAGGGTTTGGGTTACCACAGGGGATGTGTCTATGCGTTGGTTATGAAGGTTTGGGTTAACTCACAGGGGTGTGTGTTACTGGTTAGTTTGAGGTTCTGTTTAATAACCACGGGGTGTTAGGTTACTGGGTGTTATGAAGGTTTTGGTTAACCCAGGGGGGGTGTGACGGTTGTTATGAAGGTTCTGTGTGTAACCACAGGGTGTTGTTATTGGTTGTTAAATGAAGGTTCTGGTTACAAGGGGTGTTGTTCTGTTATGGGTGTTTTGACAGGTTCTGTTTAACAACAAGTGACCACAGTGACGTTTTTACAGGTTGTTATGGAAGATCTGTTTAACCACAGCCACAGTGATGTTGTTACAGAGCAATGACTGGAAAACAGGAAATGGATGAAGGGGTTGAGGGGAGGAACTAAATGTTACCACATTGACTAAAACAATCTGTTTGCACTCTGACCTGGTGGTGTGATATTATATGAATGATGTTTCTAAGCCTGAAAAGTTACAAATAGAACTGTTTATCTTGTATTATTTATTACTTGACTGACCCCCAAATGCACTTACATTTKCCAATGCGTAATCTTGGTTAGCTAATGGGTTTGTGTCTGTATGGTCTGTCTGTGTGTRATCCACAGGGTCCTCTGAGGAACACCTGTGGTCACTTCTGGTTGATGATCTGGGAACAGAATACCAAGGCTGTCATCATGCTGAACAGAGTCATAGAGAAGGGATCAGTGAGTACATAACTACTATCTTCTAGTATTGCCTGCATGTGGTACACAGATCACACTATTTTTGGTAAGGTGGGGGAGTGAAAAGCCACTTTCTGTGGAGTGGTATTTCCTCCTACTCTGTGTGGTTGAGAGTGAATTCCTGGTCTGGTGGTGGGAGGTGTTGAGATGGCAGTTAGGTCTGTACTACTGTAGGTCTGTGAGAGGYGACCTGACAGTTCCCCAAGCACAGGCTTTTATGCCTCAGATGCTACTTGAGCCGACCTGTCCTTCATGCGATCTTGTGTCACAGTAGCAGCAGTAGGTGTTGGATCATGAGTTTAGTTTCCCTTCTTCCTGGAAGAGGAGGAGCCAGGGGTGAATATTGTTGTCATGAGGTTCTATTCAGTCTTGTTACGGCCAACAGATGCCTTTTAATAGCATGACATTYCGTAACCTAGTTGTCCATATTTTAGAAGGACTTGTAGAAAATGAATGATTCACTTGATCAAATGTAGTGAAACCTTGTAGCTTTAGTCTTTATAGGGACTGTCACTGCATTAAGTAGAATGCTGGGCTACACATACGTTGATGATGATGATAATAATCATAATAATAAAACATGGGACTTATAGTGCTTATTCAGAATATTATTAAGACTGGATACACCTCTCTTTTCTTCACCGTTCAACTAAGGTGGCTGGCTGGCTGGCTGGCTGGCTGGCTGGCTGGCTGGCTGGCTGGCTGGCTGGCTGGCTGACTGACTGACTGACTGACTGGCTGACTGTCTTTTGTATTTCCCGCCTGACAGGAAAAGTGTGCTCAGTATTGGCCAACGCAGGACGAGCATGAGATGCCGTTCAGAGATACACATTTCCTGATAACGCTGGTTTCAGAAGACGTCAAGTCTTACTACACAACCAGAGTGCTGGAGCTGCAAAATGATAAGGTGAGTCTCTTTAACATGGTGGAAGTCTGAGTAATGCAGGAGTGTAATCTAGGATCAGGTCAGTGTGATCTACAACTTAAATCTGATGCTAGATCAAGGTGCTGGAGTAGCAGAATGCTAACGAGTCATATATCTAAAATGGTGTGAATATGATGCATTAGAGATTGTTTCCATACATCTCTATTYGAYCTGGGCGATATGGACAATAAGTAATATAGCGATAAAATACAGACTTTTCCGTTAGTGGCAGGGCTCTAGACTAATTTTCCATGATTGATGTCCAAGTTTTTAGTATACTTTTTTTCAAAGATGAGTGATGAGAAGAGAATCGTCCAGTCCATTGGGTATCTCACTACACCCCCATATGCCACGTCTTMAAATATGCAGACAGATGTATTAAAAGTAAGTWTACGTTGTAATAATTCTGACAGCCAACTTTCTAGCTCCATCCATAACTTTTGGATTTTATAGCATTCCCAGAAGGTATGAATTATTGAGTCGCATTTCTTAGTTTTTTAGCACTTAAGACATGACTCTGCCATTGTGCTGTAGAATTTTGATAATTTTTGTCTCTTGTATAATAACATTCTATACATTAGTTTACACTGGATTAATATACATTTTTTGTTAACTGTAATTCGTTCGTTATTCTCCAACTTTCCCTCCATCTTGTCTAAACGTCAGTTCTTTTTAGGTCTTGTTTTCCCCCCAAAAATTCTAAAAGATTGTCAGTTGGATATAATCTCTGCCAGTTTTGTATATCTTCCCTATTATATGAGCATCCTTTTCTGACTCAATGATGATGTCTAACTATATTTTCAAATCAAAATGAAGGTATATGTCTTATTAAGTTGTTGTTTTTGAAACGATCTACATTCTATCATGTAAAGAATTCTATTTTCCAATTTATCAGTGAATTCTGGAACATCCAAGGATTGCTCCATAGGATTGTGTTTTCTAGGGAAGGATATTGGTTCTTGTAGAATCCGTTTAATTTTCTTACCATATGTTGTAGTGTTCCATATTGTTGTAGTGTTCCATATTGTTGTAGTGTTCCATATTGTGTAGTGTTCATATTGTTGTAGTTTCCATATTGTGTGTAGTGTTCCATATTGTTGTCGTGTTCCATCATTGTTGTCGTGTTCCATATTGTTGTAAGTGTTCCATATTGTTGTAGTGTTCCATATTGTTGTAGTGTCCATATTGTTGTAGTTAGTTGAGTGTTCCTAGTATTTGTTGTAGTGTTCCATATTGTTTGTCGTGTTCATATTGTTGTCTGTTCCATAATTGTTGTAGTGTTTTCATATTGTTGTAGTGTTCATATTGTTGTATGTTCCATTTGTTGTAGTGTTCCATATTGTTGCTGTTTAGTCTCGCGATATTGTGTAGTGTTCCATATTGTTGTAGTTATGTGTTTCATATTGTTGTAGTGTTCCATATTGTTGTAGTGTTCCATATTGTGTGTGTTTCCTTTGTAGTGTTCCAATATTTGTTGTAGTGTTCCATATTGTTTGTGTCTTATTGTTGTAGTGTTTCATATTGTTGTAGTGTTTTATATTGTTGTAGTGTTATATTAGTTTCATTGTTTTAGTGTTCCTATTGTGTAGTGTTTCCATATTGTTGTAGTGTTTCGCATATTGTTGTAGTGTTCCATATTGTTGTAGTGTTCCATATTGTTGTAGTGTTCCATTTGTTGTAGTGTTCCATATTGTTGTAGGTGTTCCCATATTGTTGTAGTGTTCATATTGTTGTAGTGTTCCATATTGTTGTATGTTAATTGTTGTTGTCATGATTGGTTGTGTGTTCTAGGGAGTGATATTGGTTCTTGTAGAAATATGTTTAATAGTGTTCTTAACTATGAAATTGTTCATGTTTTTAGATTTATCTTTTGAAAATAGAGATGGAAAAAGATTCTGGGGATGAGCATGCGCATCTTGAATATGTACCCATTGTTCCTCTTTAGTGCATTTAACTATATGTCACAAGTAAAAGCCTTGGGTAGTGAGTTGATACAATTACAATCTGGAAGGTTAAAACCACCCTCAGACTTAGGAAGATGTTAAGCTTTCCATTTTATTCTATGAATTTTATTTGCCCATATAAAAAGTCTTATGACCGAGTATACTTTTTTAAAGAATGTCTTTGTGGGGTAATTGGTATTACCGAAAATAAATACCAAAACTTTGGCAGACATTCTAAAGAGGTTTATTGTACCTGTAAGATTTATGGGAAGATTATTCAATTTAGTTAGATCTGCTTTCATATTGTTGAGTAATGGAGTAAAGTTATTTGATATAATTGTTGTTTTTTGTCACTTATTAAGCATCCTATGTAGTTCATATTTTTTGTGGTCTACTGAAAGGATTGCTGTTTTCCTATAWCCTGAGATTTMAGTATTCTGAAAATATTTTTAGCAAGGGGGGCATTGAGTTTTCGATATTTGTCAGGTATTTCAGGAGATCATCTGCAAATAAGTTTAMTTTATTTTCATGTTTATCAATACTGATACCTGTTACGTTTGTGTCCTGTGTAATTCTTTCTGCAAGCGGTTCAATTGCCAGTGCAAACAGGAAACAGGAAGGGGAGAGAGGACATCCCTGTCTTGTCCCCCTTTTCTAAAGCAATTCCACCAGATAATATATTATTTGTGTATATTTTTGCTTTAGGACAWTTATTKAATATGTTTTATTAAATGTATTATTTCAGCTGGAAAGTTGAAAGCTTCCAAAGTGTTGAATACAGAAGGCTATTCAAGACGAGCAAAAACCTTTTTGGCATCAACAGCCATAATTGATTAATCTAGATCTTGTTTTTTTGCATATTGTATTAAACTGAAACATCTGTTTGATATGTAACAAGTCTGGTAAGACGTTTGCCATTCTATTGCTTATAAGCTTTGTTATAATTTTGTCACAATTTATTGAACTTATGTCTATAATCAGCAGGGGACTCTCCAGATTTTCCTGGTTTCAATTTAACTGAAATAACTGTTTGATACATGGAACTAGGAAGTACTGAATTGTGTGACAGTGTGTGTGGTCATTTGTGTAAATAGGGGGACTACTTTGTCCCAAAATGTTGAATAGATTTCTTTGGGAAAGCCATCCGTTCCTGGTGATTTTAACAGTATCTAATATTTCTTCTTGAGTGATCACGGTTTTAAGCTTTTTTTTGTCTGCTGATATTTGCTTCYGAGTTGTTGAGTCTAAGAAAGCTATCGGATCRGTCAAACTGTTTAATTCTAATGTATATACATTTTCATAGAAGCTTTTAAATTGTTAATTAATCGAATTGTTTCTAATTACCACTTTGGTTTACCATGTGTTCATTTTGTGAGAGCTGCGAGATATTTACCAGGTTTATTTTCCATTAAGTAGTATGCTTTATTTGAGTTGAACCTGTAGTTGTTGGCTCTCTTCAAAAGTTAAAGATTGTATTCCTGCTTCAGTTCAGAAATTGTATTTACTTCTTTACCTTGTAAAGATTTATCGGCTTTTTGTAAGATATTGATTTTCTTTCATTTAAATTTCTAAATCAGATTTAACTTTTGCCGAGTATGAAATTATCYTTCCCCTAATGTACACCTTAAAGGCATCCCAAATTGTATCAGGGGTTGGCTTTTCTCTGTCTGTCCTCTGTCTACATTTATTTACCTATTTATACAATTTTGGGTCCAGAAGATTATTTTCTCTTGGTGTAATTAAGCACGATGCCGGAGAATGATTCGATATCACTATATCATATTTTTTTTTTTATCCAGTAAATTGTTGAGTGAATTTTTGGAGAGAAAAAATGTAGTCAATTCTTGAATAGCTTTTTTTACTTTGAGGGGAAAAAAGGAGTCGTCTTTTGGTGTTGGGAACATCTCCATGTGTCCTATTAATTATTTGTAGAGATTACATTTTTTGCCTCTTTGGAGGCTCCTAAATGTGCTTTTTTTTTATTGCTACGTCTGTTAATCTTGTCGAATGTATGATTTAGGTCACCTGCTAAAATAATACTTCCTGTGTGGATGTGATCTAGATTTGCCCCTGATGGGATATACAATGAAATCAATGTGTTTTTTTCACCATGTAAAGTACAATTCAACATAAGAAAATTGCCTTCTTGGTTTATGTGCTGGGATATTAGGGAACATTTAGTATTTTTATTTATCAGGATGCCTACTGTACACCTCTGCTGTTACTAGAGGTCGACRGATTATGATTTTTCAACGCCGATACCGATTATTGGAGGACCAAAAAAAGCCGATACCGATTAATCTGCCTATTTATATATATTTAAACTTAATATAATACATCAATAAAATCTATTTAGTCTCAAATAAATAATGAAACATGTTCAATTTGGTTTAAATACTGCAAAAACAAAGTGTTGGTGAAGAAAGTAAAAGTTTAATATTTGCCATGTTAAAAAGCTKATGTTTAAGTTCCTTGCTCAGAACTTATGAAAGCTGGTGGTTCCTTTTAACATGAGTCTTCAATATTCCCAGGTAAGAAGTTTAGGTTGTAGTTATTATAGGACTATTTCTCTCACCATTTGTATTTCATATATCTTTGACTATTGGATGTTCTTATAGGCACTATGTATTGCAGCCTAATCTCAGGAGTTAGGCTGGCATAGGCTTGAAGTCATAAACAGCGCAATGCTTGAAGCACAGCGACGAGCTGCTGGCAAATGCAGGAAAGTGCTGTTTGAATGAATGCTTACGAGCCTGCTGCTGCCTACCACCGCCCAGTGAGACTGCTCTATCAAATATCAAATCATAGACTTAATTATAATATAATAACACACAGAAATACGAGCCTTAGGTCATTAATATGGTCAAATCGGAAACTATAATTTAGAAAACAAAACATTTATATTTCAGTGAAATACGGAACCGTTCCGTATTTTATCTAATGGGTGGTATCCATAATCTAAATATTCCTGTTACATTGGACAACCTTCAATGTTATGTCATAATATGTACAATTCTGGCAAATTATTACGGTCTTTGTTAGGAAGAAATGGTCTTCACACAGCTCGCAATGAGCCAGGTGGTACAGAACTGCTGCATATACCCTGACTCTGCTTGCACAGAAGCAAGAGAAGTGACACAATTTCCCTAGCTAAAAGAAATTCATGTTAGCAGGCAATATTAACTAAATATGCAGTTTTAAAAATGTATACTTGTGTATTGATTTTAAGAAAGGCATTGATGTTTATGGTTAGGTACACATTTGTGCACGACAGTGCTTTTTTCACGATAGCGCTTGTTAAATCATCACCCGTTTGGCGAAGTAGGCTGTGATTTCATTATATGCAACAGAACAAGCTAGATAAACTAGTATATCATCAACCATGTGTAGTTAACTAGTGATTATGTTAAGATTGATTGTTTTTTATAAGATAAGTTTAATGCTAGCTAGCAACTTACCTTGGCTCCTTGCTGCACATGCGTACAGGTAGTCAGCCTGCCACGCAGTCTCCTCGTGGAGTGCAATGTAATCGTCCATAATCGGTGTCCAAAAATGGCAATTACCGATTGTTATGAAAACTTGAAATCGGCCCTAATTAATCGTCCATTCCGATTTAATCGGTCGACCTCCAGCTGTTACTACAGTAGGTAGCAGCAGAGGCCTCTCCAGCCCAGCTCATCTTTTTTAAACCATAGCGGCAGGGCTCTAGAATTGACTGACTTTCCAGTCTCAAGTAAGACATGAAATAAGTTGCTATTTCATCTAACACGTTCAGGCATGTGCCTGCCTGTTTTTGTGCATATTGCTGGCCAAGGCTATATGCTACACAATTCACCACCTGAGAAGTGAACTCAAGTGTTTTTGAGGTCCCACTTCCTCAGGTGGTGAATTGTGTAGCATATAGCTGTTGCTAAATAGCCATACAATTGATCTAACAGTACATTTAATGTCCTACAAATAAACAAATGCCTAACTTCATACCGCCGGTGCATCTCTAAATAGACATACTCAGTAAAGTGGTGTTATTTCCTTAACATTGAGAGTTGAGAAATACGTTCTATACTCTCATAAAGCTGACACTCTCCTCTTTTCTAACAACAGTAAATGCATCCCTCCCTTCACTCCGTGTGCAAAGAGGGAGTGAGAGCTACAGTGAGACAGGGCAGATACTTTCGATGCAAGAAGCAGGTTTAGCGCAAATAATGGTTTTTGAACCATTTAGAATCATCGAAATTACGGACGTCAGTAAAATTGCTTTGGTTAGAGGAAGGACATGTCAGTCTCGGTAACTTTCAGTTTATCGTCCAAGCTTTAATCTCGATCTATTATCCCCTCCCTTCCTCCCCAGGGACCGCATACAGTGTACCACTATCTCCAGGGTTAGGTTAATGCAGTGTACTACTATCTAGGGTTAGGGTCATGCAGTGCTACTATCTCCAGGGTTAGGGTCATGCAGTGTCACTATCTCCAGGGTTAGGGTCAATGCAGTGTACTACTACTGGGTTAGGGCCATGCAGTGACTACTATCTAGGGTTGGTCAATGCAGTGTTCCACTATCCAGGGTTAGGGTCAATGCAGTGACTACTATCTCAGGGTTAGGTCAATGCAGTGTACTACTATCTCCAGGGTTAGGGTCAATGCAGTGTACTACTATCTCCAGGGTTAGGGTCAATGCAGTGTACTACTATCTCCAGGGTTAGGGTCAATGCGTGTACTCTCCAGGGTTAGGGTCATACTGCAGTAGTGTACTACTATCTCCAGGGTTAGGGTCAATGCAGTGTACTACTATCTCAGGTTAGGGTCAATGCAGTGTACTACTATTCAGGGTTAGGGTCATGCAGTGTATACTATCTCCAGGGTTAGGGTCAATGCAGTGTACTACTATCTCAGGGTTAGGGTCAATGCAGTGTACTACTATCTCCAGGGTTGGGTCAATGCAGATGTACTACTATCTCCAGGGTTAGGTCAATGCATGTCACTACTATCTCCAGGGTTGGGTCAATCCGCAGTGTACTACTATTCAGGTTCAGGGTCTGCAGTGTACTACTATCTCCAGGTTAGGGTCAATGCAGTGTACTACTATCTCCAGGGTTAGGGTCAATGCAGTGTACTACATCTCCAGGGTAGGGTCAATGCGTGTACTACTATCTCCAGGGTTAGGGTCAATGCAGTGTACTCTCATAAAGTGAGGGAAAAAAGTATCTTGATCTGCTGATTTTGTACGTTGCCCACTGCACAAAAGATGAATCACAGTCGTATAATTTTAATGGTAGGTTTTTCTCGACAGTGAGAGACCAGAATATCAACAAAAAATCCAGAAAACCGCATGTCAAAAGTGTTTGAATTGATTTGCATTTTAATGAGGGAAAATAATTTTTGACCCCCTCTGCCAAACATGAATCTTAGTACTTGCTGGCAAAACCCTTGTTGGCAATCACAGAGGTCAGACGTTTCTTGTAGTTGGCCACCAGGTTGCACACATCTCAGGAGGATTTTGTCCCACTCCTCTTTGCAGATCTTCTTCAAGTCATTAAGGTTTTGAGGCTGACGTTGGCAACTCGAACCTTCAGCTCCCTCCACGTATTTCTATGGGATTAAGGTCTGGATACTGCGCTAGCCCCCTCACGACCTTAATGTGCTTCTTCTTTGAGCCACTCCTTTGTTGCCTTGGCCGTGTGTTTTGGGTCATTGTCATGCTGGAATACCCACCCGACCCATTTTCAATACCCTGGCTGAGGGAAGGAGTTTTTCACCCAAGATTTGATGGTACATTGGCCCGCCATCGTCCCTTTGATGCGGTGAAGTTGTCCTGTCCCTTTAGCAGAAAAACACCCCCAAAGCATAATGTTTTCCACCTCCATGTTTGACGGTGGGGATGGTTTCCTTGGGGTCATAGGCAGCATGTCCCTCTCCTCCAAACAGGCAAGTTGGGTTGAATGCCAAAGCAGACTCATTTTGGTCTCCATCTGACCACCACGTCACCCAGTTGTCCTGAATCATTCAGATGTTTTGGCAAACTTCAGACGGCCATGTATATGTGCTTTCTTGAGCAGGGGGACTTGCGGGCGCTGCAGGATTTCAGGTCCTTCAGGCATAGTGTTTGTTACCAATTGTTTTCTTGATGACTATGGTCCCAGCTGCCTTGGAGATCATTGACAAGATCCTCCTGTGTAGTTCTGGGCTGATTCCTCACCGGTTCTCATGATCATTGCAACTTCACGAGGTGAGATCTTGCAGGAGCCCCAGGCTGAGGGAGATTGACAAGGTCCTTTGTGTTCTTCCATTGTGCGAATAATCACAGAAAACTGTTGTCCCCTTCTCACCAAGCTGCTTGGCGATGGTCTTGTAGCCCATTCCAGCCTTGTGTAGGTCTACAATTTGTCCCTGACATCCTTGGAGAGCTCTTTGGTCTTGGCCATGGTGGAGAGTTTGGAATCTGATTGATTGATTGCTTCTGTGGAACAGGTTCTTTTATACAGGTAAGAAACTGAGATTAGGAGCACTCCCTTTAAGAGTGTGCTCCTAATCTCCGTTTCGTTACCTGTATGAAAGACACCTGGAGCCAGAAATCTTTTGATTGAGAAGGGGTCAAATACTTATTTCCCTCATTAAAATGCAAATCAATTTATAACATTTGACATGCATTTTTCTGGATATTTTTGTTGTTATTCTGTCTCTCACTGTTCAAATAAACCTACATTAAAATTATGAGACTGATAATATCTTTGTCAGTGGGCAAACGTACAAATCAGCAGGGATCAATACTTTTTTCCCTCACTGTATCTCCAGGGTTGGGTCAAATAGGGTCAATGCAGCTGTACTACTATCTCCAGTAGCTACACCT
>NW_019945348.1:43683-47288 GCF_002910315.2 Salvelinus sp. IW2-2015
ATCTCCAGGGTTAGGGTCAATGCATGTTCTACTATCTCCAGGGTTAGGGTCAATGCAGTGTACTACTATCTTCAGGGTTAGGGTCAATGCAGTGTACTACTATCTCCAGGGTTAGGGTCAATGCAGTGTACTACTCTCCAGGGTTAGGGTCAATGCAGTGTACTACTATCTCCAGGGTTAGGGTCAATGCAGTGTACCACTGTCTATTATTTTCAAGGATGAGAATTGGTATTTCAGTTTGCTTCCTGAATTGAAATGGAATTGAGTGCATTCCTGCTCCTGTCCATTTGTACAGTAGGCCCCAAATGGCACCCTATTCCATTTATGGTGCAGTTTAGACCGGGGCCCACGGGGCTCTGGCCAAAAGTAATGTACTAGGGAATAGGGTGCCATTTGGGACACAAGCAATGTATTTTGTCCTCTGCTGTGTCTTCCAGACGGGGGAGAAGAGAGAGATCTATCACTTTCACTACACCACCTGGCCTGACTTTGGCGTCCCAGAATCCCCGGCCTCTTTCCTCAACTTCCTGGTCAAGGTGCGGGAGTCTGGCTCGTTGGGGGCGGACCACGGACCGGCGGTAGTGCACTGCAGCGCTGGAATTGGCCGCTCAGGGACCCTCTCATTGGTTGACACCTGTCTGGTCCTGGTAAGCCCCTTTATAGTTGACACTATAAACCAGTGATGTCAAACTCGTTTCCCTCGTGGGCTGCATTCGGTCTTCACCAAGGTCCGGGTGTTCGGAAAGTATTCAGACCCCTTCCCTTTTTCCACATTTTGTTACGTTACAGCCTTATTTTAAAAAGGATTACATTTTTAAATCTACACACAATACCCCATAATGACGAAGTGAAAACAACTTTTCAGAAATATTTACACATTTATTAAAAATAAACTGAAATACATTGTTTACATAAGTATTCAGACCATTTGCTATGAAACTCGAAATTTGAGCTCCGGTGCATCCTGTGTCCATTGATCATCATTGAGATGTTTCTACAACTTGATTGGAGTCCACCTGTGGTAAATTCAATTGATTGGACATGATTTGGAAAAGCACACTGTCTATATAGGGTCCCAGAGTTGACAGAACCTTTCAGAGCAAAAACCAAGCCATGAAGGAATTGTCCGTAGAGCTCCGAGACAGGATTTTGTCAGGGCACAGGGGAAGATTACCAAAACATTTCTGCAGCATTGAAGGTCCCCAAGAACACAGTGGCCTCCATCGTTCTTAAATGGAAGAAGTTTGGAACCACCAAGACTCTTCCTAGAGCTGGCCGCCCGGCCAAACCGAGCAATCGGGGGACAAGGGCCTTGGTCAGGGAGGTGAACAAGAACCTGATGATCACTCTGATAGAGCTCTAGAGTTCCTCTTTGGAGATGGGAGAACCTTCCAGATCGACAACCATCTCTGCAGCACTACACCAATCAGGCCTTTATGGTAGAGTGGCCAGACGGAAGCCACTCCTCAGTAAAAGGCACATGACAGCCCGCTGGGAGTTTGCCAAAAGACACCTAAAGGACTCTCAGCCATGAGAAACAAGATTCTCTGGTTTGATGAACCAAGATCGAACTCTTTGGCCTGAATGCCAAGCGTCACGTCTGGAGGAACCCTGGCACCATCTCTACGGTGAAGCATGGTGGCAGCATCATGCTGTGGGATGTTTTTCAGCAGCAGGGACTGGAGACTAGTCAGGATCGAAGCAAAGATGAACGTAGCAAAGTACAGAATCCTTGATGAAACCTGAATGCAGACGACCTCAGGACCCAGACTGGGGCAAAGGTCATCTCTCAACAGGACAACGACCCTAAGCACACACCAAGACATGCAGGAGTGGCTTCGGGACAAGTCTCTGAATGTCCTTGAGTGGCCCAGCCAGAGCCCGGACTTGAACCCGATCGAACATCTCTGGAGAGACTTGAAAATAGCTTGCAGCGACTCCCCCATCCAACCTGACAGAGCTTGAGAGGATCTGCAGGAACAATGGGATAAACTCCCCAAATACAGGTGTGCCAAGCTTGTAGCGTCATACCCAAAAGACTTGAGGCATAATCGCTGCCAAAGGTGCTTCAACAAAGTACTGAGTTAAGGGTCTGAATACTTATGTGAATGTGATATTTCATTTATTTAAAAAATGTCTAAAACCTGTGTTTGCTTAGTCATTATGGGGGATTGTGTTTAGATTTGTTTTTTCCCCTAATCAATTTAATACATTTTAGATTAAGGCTGTAACATAACAAAATGTGGAAGAAGTCAAGGGTCTGAATACTTTCCTATTGCAACTGTATATCCTCGCCATTAAAATAAAAATATATATAATAATAGTCCTCTATGCATCTCTTTTGGCATTTAGATTCTCCCTGCTGTTTGTTACGATGACCGTTAGCTAGCTGGGGGAGTGAAGAGACTACATGTAGGCTCATTAGCTAGCTGGGGAGAGTGAAAGAGACTACATGTAGGCTCATTAAGCTAGCTGGAGAGTGAAGAGACTACATGTAGGTCTGTTAGCTAGCTGGGGAGAGTGAAGAGACTACATGTAGGCTCATTAGCTAGCTGGGAGAGTGAAGAGACTACATGTGGCTCATAGCTAGCTGGGGGAGTGAAGAGACTACATGTAGGCTCATTAGCTAGCTGGGGAGAGTGAAGAGACTACATGTAGGTCTGTTAGCTAGCTGGGGAGAGTGAAGAGACTACATGTAGGTGCTGTTAGCTAGCTGGGGAGAGTGAAGAGACTACATGTAGCTCATTAGCTAGCTGGGGGAAGTGAAGAGACTACATGTAGGTCTGTTAGCTAGCTGGGGAGAGTGAAGAGACTACATGTAGGCTTATTAGCTAGCGGGGAGAGTGAAGAGACTACATGTAGGTCTGTTAGCTAGCTGGGGAGAGTGAAGAGACTACAGTAGGCTCATTAGCTAGTGGGGAGAGTGAGAAGAACTACATGTAGGCTCTTAGCTGGCTGGGGAGAGTGAAGAGACTACATGTAGGTCTGTTAGCTAGCCGGGAGAGTGAAGAGACTACATGTAGGCTCATTAGCTAGCTGGGGGGAGTGAAGAGACTACATGTAGGCGCATTAGCTAGCTGAGGAGAGTGAAGAGACACAGTAGTCTGTTAGCTAGCTGGGAGAGTGAAGACTACATGTAGGCTGTTAGCTAGCTGGGAGAGTGAAGAGACTACATGTAGGCTCATTAGCTAGCTGGGAGAGTGAAGAGACTACATGATAGGTCTGTTAGCTAGCTGGGGAGAGTGGAAGAGACTACATGTAGGCTCATTAGCTAGCTGGGGAGAGTGAAGAGACTACATGTAGGCTGTGAGCTAACTGGGGGAGTGAAGAGACTACATGTAGGTCTGTTAGCTAGCTGGAGAGAGTGAAGAGACTACATGTAGGCTCATTAGCTAGCTGGGGAGAGTGTAGGAGACTACTTGTAGGCTCATTAGCTAGCTGGGGAGAGTGAAGAAGACTACGTGTAGGTTGTTAGCTAGCTGGGGAGAGTGAAGAGACTACGTGTAGGTCTTTAGCTAGCTGGGGAGAGTGAAGAACTACATGTAGGATGCATTAGCTAGCTGGGGAGAGTGAAGAGACTACATGTAGGAATCATCTCCTTTCCT
>NW_019945348.1:50250-52010 GCF_002910315.2 Salvelinus sp. IW2-2015
GATGTAGTAGAGACGGGCTGACTGGTAGTAGGGGGATGAGGTGCTGTAAGAGACACTGCTGCTTTTAGCTGGTTGTCTTTGCAGTGTTTATCTTCTCTAAGGACTGGTTTCCTGGACACAGATTAAGTGTATTCCTTGACTAAAACATATTCAATAATTTTTCGACATGAATTACATTTTGATACGGGAAACTGTCCCAAAGAGTCTGGGGATGTAAGGAGAAGCTTCCTGTATTGATTGCCTCTGTCCTGATCAGGGTGCTAAACTTAGTGGCAAAAAGGTTTGATTGACTTGCATCCATTTTTTCCTGCTTTTGTCACAGTGCTCGCAAGAGACCGCGAGATGAGAGGGTGTCTAACTGGACCCCCAAGATTACAGACCCCAAGCAGACGAAGCCCAGCATAACAGACTCTGAAAAGAAGAGGAAAAGGTGAGGATTCATCTCAGGCCACTGCACCTTTAAAATACAGTATCCTTACACTCACTGTACCATTAACTAAATTACCTTTATCATCACATGAAATAACCAGGATATCGTTTTGGATCCAAACATGTCCCTATTGAAAGGTGATTAATTCACAGGGACAATTTGTTTTATTGTTTTTCTGTTCACTAGGACTTCCTGTGTTAAAGGGTAATAGTTTGTGTGTAAAACATGTATAGACTATATTTCTACTATCACCTCAACATAACGTAGCTTCTTGTTTGGGATAATATATTCCCCTTTAATTTCTCTTGTAGTGTTTCACAAACCTCTTTTCCAGTACCCGAGCCATTCCACATATCTATTTCTGGACTAGTATCACCTGGTCAACTAACTAACCATCAAGCCCTTATTAGTGGAATCAGGTGTGCTAGTTCTGGAATGGCTCCAATAAGCAGAATAGCTGCTGGGGAGATGAGATGGTCAAATACTACTTCATCTGATAGCTAGACAACCACCCACGGCTCCAGTTTCCCCTACGTACAGATCTAGGATCAGCTTCCCCTCCTCATATCCTAACCTTAACCATTAGTGGGGAAAATATAAAACTGACTGAAGTTCAGCATCTAGGGGGAACTTCACCCTACACCCCAGCCAGTCAGCCAGCCAGTCACATGCCCACCTCCCCCTTTTGCCCTCAGAACAGCTGCAGTTGGTCGGGGCGTGGACTCTAYAAGGTGTCGAAAGCGTCCCACAGGGATGCTGACCCATGTTGACTCCAATGCTTCCCACAGTTGTGTCAAGTTGGCTGGAAGTCCTTTGGGTGGTGGACCATTCTTGATACACACGGGAAACTGTAGAGCGTGAAAAACCCAGCAGCGTTGCAGTTCTTGACACACACAAACCAGTGCGCCTGGCACCTACTATCACACCCATTTCAAAGGCACATCAAATGTATTTATATAGCCCTTCTTACATCAGCTAGCTGATAGCTCAAAGTGCTGTACAGAAACCCAGCGTAAAACCCCAAACAGCAGCAATGCAGGTGTAGAAGCACGGTGGCTACAAAACTCCCTAGAAAGGCCAAACCTAGGAAGAAACCTAGAGAGGAACCAGGCTATGAGTGGGGGCCAGTCCTCTTCTGGCTGTGCCGGGTGGAGATTATAACAGAACATGGCCAACATGTTCAAATGTTCATAAATGACCAGCATGGTCAAATAATAATAATCACAGTGTTGTCGAGGGTGCAGCAAGTCAGCACCTCAGGAGTAAATGTCAGTTGGCTTTTCATAGCCGATCATTAAGAGCATAAATCTTTTGTCTTGCCCATTCACCC
>NW_019945348.1:55219-61809 GCF_002910315.2 Salvelinus sp. IW2-2015
ACCTTCACGGCTACGCGCCCTTTCAAGGCTACGCGCCCTTCAAGGCTACGCGCCCTTTCAAGGCTACGCGCCCCTTCAAGGCTACGCGCCCTTCAAGGCTACACACTGACTGAAAGTGGCTTTGGATAGAATCATCTGCTAAATGCAATATATTATATATACACACAGTAGATATACACTGAGTATACCAGTATACCAAACACTAGGAAGCTACTGCCTGGAGACATTCTACACTGAGTATACCAAACACTAGGAAGCTACTGTCTAGAGACATTATACACTGAGTATACCAAACACTAGGAAGCTACTGTCTAGAGACATTATACACTGAGTATACCAAACACTAGGAAGCTACTGTCTAGAGACATTATACACTGAGTATACCAGTATACCAAACACTAGGAAGCTACTGTCTAGAGACATTATACACTGAGTATACCAAACACTAGGAAGCTACTGTCTAGAGACATTATACACTGAGTATACCAAACACTAGGAAGCTACTGTCTAGAGACATTATACACTGAGTATACCAGTATACCAAACACTAGGAAGCTACTGTCTAGAGCATTATACACTGAGTATAAACCAGGCGCGTAGCCTTGAAGGGCGCGTAGCCTTGAAGGCTGTGGAGCCTGAAGGGCGCGTAGTCTAAGCCTAAACCAAAGTATATTTCTTGCTCTACGGTGTCTGACGGACTATACAGTGTCTGACAGATTTCAGTGCCTTCAGGAAGWATTCAGACCCCTTGACTTTTCCCACATTTTGTTACGTTAGTCTTATTCTAAAATTGCTTAAATMGTTTTTTYCCCTCAATCTACCCACATTACACCATAATGACTAAGCAAAAACAGGTTTTTAGACATTTTTGCATWAAAAAACCCTGAAATATCACATTTACATAAGTATTCAGACCCTTTASYCAGTACTTTGTTGAAGCACCTTTGGCAGTGATTACAGCCTYGAGTCTTCTTGGGTATGACGCTAAGCTTGGCACACCTGTATTTGGGGAGTTTATCCCATTGTTCTCTGCAGATCCTCTCAAGCTCTGTCAGGTTGGATGGGGAGCGTTGCTGCACAGCTATTTTCAAGTCTCTCCAGAGATGTTCTATCGGGTTCAAGTCCGGGCTCTGGCTGGGCCACTCAAGGACATTCAGAGACTTGTCCCGAAGCCACTCCTGCTTTGTCTTGACTGTGTGCTTATGGTCGTTGTTCTGTTGGAAGGTGAACATTCGTCACAGTCAGACGTCCTGAGCGCTCTGGAGCAGGTTTTCATCAAGGATCTCTGTACTTTGCTCCGTTCATCTTTGCTTCGATCCTGACTAGTCTCCCAGTCCCTGCAGCTGAAAAACATCCCCACAGCATGATGCTGCCACCACGCTTCACCGTAAAGATGGTGCCAGGTTTCCTCCAGACATGATGCTTGGCATTCAGGCCGGTATGTCTTGTGGAGTTATGTTTATGCCAGTCTGTGGATATGGTCTGTGGAGTTTTTTTAGCCAGTCTGCTTGGTTATGTCTTGTGGAGTCTTGTTTATGCAGTCTGTTGGTATGTCTTTGTTTAGGTTTGTTTAGCCAGGCTGGTTGGTACTGTCTTGTGGAGTTTGTTTATTGCCAGACTGTTGGGTATGTCTTGTTGAGTTTGTTTATGCCAGTCTCGTTGGTTAATGTCTTGTGCGAGTTTGTTTATGCCATCTGTTGGTATGTCGTGGGAGTTGTTTATGCCAGTCTGTTGGTATGTTCTTGTGGAGCTTTGTTGCTATGCCAGTCTGTTAGTATGTCTTGTGGGAGTTTGTTTTATGCCAGTTGTTGTATGTCTTTGGAGGTTTGTTATATGCCAGTCTGTGTGGTATGTCTTGTGGAGTTTTGTTTATGCCAGTCTAGTTGTGATGTCTTGTGGAGTTCGTGTTTATGCACGTCTGGTTGGTATGTCTTTGGAGTTTGTTATGCCAGTCTGTTGTATGTCTTGGGGAGTTTGTTTATGGCAAGAATCTTGTTGGGTATGTCTTTGTCGAGTTGGTATGCCAGTCTCTGTGGGTATAGTTCTTGTGGAGTTTGTTTATGCCAGTCTGTTGGTAGTTGTGCTTGGGAGTTAGTTTATGGCCAGGTCTGGTTGATTGTCTTGTGGAGTTTGATTTATGCCAGTCTTTGGGTATTGTCTTTGTTGGAGTTTGTTTATGCCCAGTCTCCGTTGTATGTCTGTGGTGGAGTTTTTTTTTGTTATCGCCAGTCTGTTGGTATGTTGTGGAGTTTGTTTATTGCCAGTCTGTTGGTATATGTCTTGTGGAGTTTGTTATGCCCAGTCTGTTGGTATGTCTTGTCGGAGTTTGTTTATGCCAGTCTGGTTGTATGTCTTGTGGAGTATGTGTTTATTGCCAGTTGTTTGTGATGGTTTCTTGTGGGAGGTTTGTTTATGCCAGGTCTGTGTTGTCTGGTTTGTTTCAGTTGTTGCTTGTGGAGTTTGTTTAGTGCCAGTCTGTTGGTATGTCTTGTGGAGTTTGTTATGCACTCTGTCTGTGTCATGTCATGTTTATGCAGTTTGTATTTTGTGGGTGTTATTGCCCAGTCTGTTGGTATGTCTTGTGAGTTTGTTTATTGCCAGTCTGTTGGATTGTCTTGTGAGTTTGTTGTATTGGCCAGGTCTTGTGGTATGTCTTGTGGAGTTGTTTATGCCAGTCTTGTTGGTATGTCTTGTGGAGTTGTGTTATGCCAGTCTGTTGGTATGTCTTTGTGGAGTTTGTTATGCCAGTCTGTTGGGTATGTCTTGTGGAGCTTTGTTAGTATGCCAGTCTGTGGTATGATACTTGTCGAAGTTTGTTTATGCCAGTCTGTTGTATTGTTCTTGTGGTTGTGTTCTTTATGCATGTCTGTTGGTACTGTGATTGTGTTGAGTGTTGCTTTCTTTGAGTTGCTATGAGTCTCGTTGGTATGTCTTGTGGAGGTTTGTTTATGCCAGCTCTTTGGTATGTCTTGTGGAGTTTGTTTATGCCAGTCTGTTGTTTTGTGATGTTTAGCCGTCTTGTTCTTGTGGAGTTATTGTTATATGGCCAGTCTGTTGGCTAATGCTTTGTGGAGTTTGCTTTATGCGCACGTCTGTTGGTTGTCATTGGGAGTTTGTTTATGCCAGTCTGTTGGTATTCTTGTGGAGTTTGTTATGCCAGTCTGTAGAGGTATGTCTTGTGGGAGAGTTTTGTTATGCCAGTTGTTGGTATGTCTTGTGGTTTGTTATTATTGGGGCCAGTCTGATTGTCATGCTTCGTTGGTGGAGTTTTTATGGCCAGTCTGTTGGTGTATGTCTTGTGAGTTTGTTTATGCAGTCTGTTGGTATAGGTCTGTGGTGGAGTTTCCGCTCTGATGCTGCTCTCGCTCCTACATGCCTGTGTCATTGTGTTGTATTGCCGGTCTGTTGAGTCTTGATGTCCACTCCAAGAGGTCGCATGTTGTCAATCTTAGCTGGGTCCCCAGATCTGTGTCCTCTGCTCTTCCCTATAGTCTATCCTAGCCTCGGTTCCAGATGCTTGCGTGTTCTTTCATCATCTTCCTATAGATCATCCTAGGGACCTGGGTTCAATCTGTGTTCTTCTTTGCTTCATTCTATAGTCATTCCTTGGCTTGGTTCCAGATCTGTTGGGCTCTCTGGCTCTATCCTTATAGTTCATTATTTACCTAGCCGGTCCCAGATCTGTGCATCCTCTGCTCTTCGCTATAGTCATACCTACGCCTGGTCCTAGAGTCTGCTGTTCCTCCTGGCTCTTCCTTAGTCATTTCCTAGGCTTCTGGCTCCAAGATCTGTTGTCTGCCTCTGCTTTCCTATAGTCATCCCCTAGCCTGTGCGGTTCCACGATCTGTGGTTCCTCTGCCTCTTGCCTATAGTCATTTCGTTACGCCTGGTTATCCCAGATCTGGTGCTCCTCTGCCTCTTCCTCATAGCACCCGTAGCCTGCGATTCCCAGATCTGTTGGCTCCTCCTGTCTTCCTATAGTCACCCCTAGCCTCGTCCCAATTCTGTGCTCCTCTGCTCTTCCATAGTCATCCTTAGCCTTGGTCCCGATCTGTTGCTCCTCTACTCTGCTCTGGATGAGTGAAATTTACTTGATTATAGGAAGAGACAACTGCAACTGTATTCATCATGTGACTTCTTCCCTTCAATGCCTGAGGTTTCTGCGTTGTTCAGCCATCACAGTGTGAACTTCTTTCCCTTCAATGGCCTGAGGTTTCTGCTTGTTCAGCATTCATGTGACTTCTTTCCTCACTGCCTGACGGTTTGCTGTTGATTCAGCATCATGTACTCGTTCCATCAATGGCCTTGAGAGGTTTCTGTTGTTCACACATGGGACTTCGTCCCCAATGGCCTTGAAGGTTCTGTAGCTTCAGGCATCATGTGGACCTCTTCCCTCAGGGGTATTTCGGTTCAGCCTGTTGCTCCAAATGGGCCTTAGTTTTCGTGTTCAGCATCATGTACTTCATCCTCATCCGTGCTGGAAAAGTTTCTGTATGATTCCAGCATCATGTTGACTCTTACCCTCAATGGCTGAAGTTCTGTTTGCGTTCAGCATCATGTGACTTCTTCCCTCAATGGCCTGAAGTTTTCTGTTGTTCAGCATCATGTGACTTCTTCCCTCATTGAGCGCACTGAAGTCTTTCTGTTGTTCAGCTCATGGAATCTTCCTCATGGCTAGGTCATGTTACATTGTGACTTCTTCCCTCAATGGCACTGAAGGGTTTTCTGTTGTCAACATTCATGTGACTTCATCCCTCAATGGTCTGAAGTTTCTGTTGTTCAGCATCATGTGAACCTCTTCCCTCATGGCCTGGAAGGTTTCTGTTAGTCAGACATCACTGTGACCTTCTTCCCTCAATGGCCTGAAAGGTCTTCTGTGTTCGCAATCATGTTGAGAATGTCTTTCCTCAATGGCCTGAAGGATTTCTGTTGTCTCAGACTCATGTGACTCTCTTCCCTTCAATGCCTGAAGGTTTCTGTAGCTTCAGCATCATGTGACTCTTTCCCTCAATAGGCCTGAGGTTTCTGTTGCAGCATCATGTGATTTCGTCCCTCAATGGTCCTGAGGGTTTCTGTTGTTCAGCATCATGTGACTTCTTCCCTCAAGGCCTGAAGGTTTGTTGTTCAGCATCATGTGACTTCATCCCTCAATGCCTGAAGGTTTCTGTTGTTCAGCATTCATGTGACTTCATCCCTCAATGGCCTGAAGGTTTCTGTTGTTCGAGCATTCATGTGACTTTCCATCCCTCAATGGTCTGAAGGTTTTTGTTTCGAGCATTCATGTGACTTCATCCCTCAATGGCCTGAAGGTTTCAGTTGTTCAGCATCATGGACTTCTTCCCTCAATGGCCTGAAGGTTTCTGTAGTTCAGCATCAATGTTTCAGGATAAAGCCTGGTCATCATGTCTTATGCAACCTCTGTTTGTCGTTAGAACTTGTTACCGTTAAAGTCCTTTGGGTAAGGGTACATTTCTTGGCAAGTATGGTTTTAGTTGTGGAAATGTGGATAGGCAGACAGACATCAGTTACTTAATCTGGGTCCCCACATCCCATATACCCAACAAGCTCCAGACGGTTACCTGCTTTTAACATAACAGCTGCTTACTGTCTCCCTGTTTTATCATGCCTTGAATGTATGATGATGACAATAACTAGCACTAAAATGTACTTCCATTTCAAATTCCTCAAACTACTAGCCTGAAGTACCAGTCTGTTTGTTGCTATCACTCATGTTCATGCCAAGGACAGCGGTGGAGTGTGAGTACATCAACAGATCGGGAACCAGGCTTATAGAACTACTGACTGGTTGGTTGTAAAGTTTAGGCTCTCATTTCAATCCAGTATTACACCACCTGTAGCGACAGCAGTCAGTGTGTGGAACTAAAGCAGGCATTGGTCCTACATTATACATCTGTTATTGTGGTCTGTCAAATGGCATGTCCGTATATTGTGTTCTTCTGAAATCAACATCCTTTCCCCATTCCCATCCTCTCTCTGTTGTGACAGGCCGAGAACAGTGACCGCTAACTGACTCCACCGTGGCTCCAGCTTCCTCCTGATCTGGCTGCTGAGATGACGTTGACAGGAATCCCACCCCCCACCTCATACCCCCCCATCCTCTCATCTCTATATCCCCCTCCTCCCTCTTACTCCTCCCTCATAGCTCCCCCCTCCTATCCCCCCTCCCTCCCTTCTTCCCCCCCTCCCTCCTCTCATCCCCCTCTCACCCTCTCTCCCTCACTCCTCCCTATGTCCCCCCTCCCTCGTGCCCCTTTCTCTCCCTCTCATATCCCCCTCCCCCTCTATCCTCTCTCTCTATATCCCTCTATCCTCCCTCTTATATCCCTCTATCCTCTATATCCTCCCTCTCTATCCCCTCCCTCTAATATCCCCCCTCTTTCTCTCTCTCTCTATATCCCCCATTATCCGCTCTATCCTCAATATCCCCCCTTCTAATATCCCCTCCCTCCCTCCTCTCTAATCCCCCTCCCCTCCATCCCCTCTATCTCCCTCACTCCCCTATATCCCCTCCCTCTCTATATCCCCCTCCCTCTATTTCTCCCCCCCCGCCCCCCCCCCCCCCTCTTAAC
>NW_019945348.1:61834-65293 GCF_002910315.2 Salvelinus sp. IW2-2015
CCTCTAAAACACCAGCTATGACAGCCTCCGCTACCCCGTAGTGGAATGGAGTCACAATAATGCATCACCAGTGTGGTTGTTTTATTGTTTTAGCCTCACGTTGTCCATTCTATTTTGCTTTGCATCTAGGTTGAAAAGGCAGAGCTCTGAACTAGACCTGCTATGCGTTGCCAATCTGTAATGCTGTTCATGTGTTTTCAGAGGGCAAAATGAAATGTTATATTTTTTATAAGAAATGACTTGAAATGTCCTACCATGTCTGAGGACAGGAGTTGAGTGACATGTAATGTTTCCATGATGTACATACTGTACTTTTTAAGAAGTGGAAAAATATTTTTCATTGTACAAAAATGGAAACAGGCATTGTATTTGGTTTAAAAGACAAAACAAAATTTCATGACCAGTTTCTTTTGAATGAAATTGTCAAGTATACAATTCCTTTATGTAAAAGTGTAATCTAAGAATAAACTGGTTTTATCTAGTTTCCTTAAATACTCTTTGACTTTGTTTTAAGTTGAATTACTCTTGTATTGCTGGGCTACACAGCAACTAGCTTTTTAAAATGTCAACCATCAGACTATACTCAAGGGTTCACCTCCATGACCAAACTCCTTAGCAACAGAATCTGGGAAACACCTTGGCTTACCTTACCATGCATGCATCAGTGAATTCCAATGCTGTCTTTTCCCATAAACCCTGCAATCTAGGACTGTATCGGGTTACAATGCTGTCTTTTCCCATAAACCCTGCAATCTAGGACTGTATCGGGTTACAATGCTGTCTTTTCCCATAAGCCCTGCAATCTAGGACTGTATCGGGTTACATGCTGCCCAGGACTCAGTAGCAACTGGCTCTTTCTCTTACTCCTGTGTGGTGTTCATGTTTTTGTTGTTCGCAGGTCTGATGGGCCCACAACATTATTGGTTTAAAACAATACAGCCTTAACAATTTATGCAAAAATGCTTCGATCAGTTACAAGCAATATAAACAGAAATCAGTTATAATCAAGACATGGGTGGAATAAATCATGTTAATCTTGAACAAATATAAATGAAACAAGGTTTTCATCCCTGTTGAAGTTTACATACAGTATTTTATGGAAATTATAAATGAGCCCCATTGAACACAAATTAAGGCCGGTCTACACACCACATGAGGGACAGAGTTTTACTGTGTGTGTGTGTGTTGTCAATGTATTTATTGCACGTGATGTGTACTGTGTCTTCCTGTCCTTCTTGGCTCCACACACATCGCAGTGCTTCTTCTTGCTACCGGCTGCAATCTAGAATGATAAACACTTTGTTCAGGAATTTTACTAACATCTCACTCACATATACAGTTACAGCAGGCCAAGGTAGGAGAGTCAGACACACACACATGCAACATCATCACACACTTTCTGTATTGGAGTTGTTGGTTCTGTGGGTCGTGCGGATGGGCCACCAGCATCCTCCTGAGACCTCATGATGGCTGCAGAAGCTGGGGTCCTTGGGATGTTTCCTCCTCTGGATTTGAGGTCTAACCAAGGCCTTGCCCAGCTCCTCGAGAAAGAGCTGTCTCCGGAGCTTCCMTCTGTTCCAATCTGGGTTCAAACGCGTTGTACGCCAAGGTGTTGAAGAATATCACAGATGGCCAGCGTAGGGTTCTTCTTTTGCAGCTGTAGCCAGTCACCAGCTTGTCTAAATAGTCCACCTGTCCTTTTGAGGCGTTGTAATCCATTATGAGTTCTGGTTTTTGATGTTCCTGGCCACAGATTCTCCCATCCCTATGCAGCGTACTCATGAGTACCACATTTTTGCCTCTAGGACACTTAGAGACGTGTCRACCGTGAACACAAACTTAGAGGAATTGATAGGCCTGTTCCGTGTATTCAACAGCTGAGGTGGGAGCTCTGGCTTGTTTTTTCATACCGTTCCTACCATCATCAACCTACGCTTGAGGAGCTCCTGTCCCAGCTTGTGTTTAGTAAAAAAGTTAGCGCATCTGATGGTGTGGCGACGGAGTCCCTGTGTCAAGTCCATGACAGTCCGCATCCCTTGGTTCTTCTCAGGGACTCCTCCATCTGGATACCCCATATACACTTGCAAGATCCACACATATGATGAACCAGCATCACAGGCAGCTCAGATCTTGATTCCATATTTAGTTGGTTTAGACAGTATGTACTGCCTGAAGGGGCAGCAGTCCCTAAATGGCATAAGCTGCTCATCAACAGTAACGTTGGGCCCAGGGTTGTAAACCAGGGGAAGGCGGTCCACCCACTTGTCCCACACTGATCTGATTGCAGCTAGCTTGTCTCTCTGCACTGACCTGATAGCAGCTAGCTTATCTCTCTGCACTGATCTGATTGCAGCTAGCTTGTCTCTCTTCACTGATCTGTTTGCAGCTAGCTTGTCTCTCTGCCGCCGAGCTGGTCTGGTGTCTTTCTGCCTCCGAGCTGGTCTGGTGTCTCTCTGCCGCTGGTCTGGTGTCTCTCTGCCGCTGCTCTGGTGTCTCTCTGCCGCCGAGCTGGTCTGGTGTCTCGGTTATCGAAGCAGATAATCCTGGAAAGTTTATCAGAGACGTTGTTGCACAGAAAAGTTCTCTGCCAGTTTCTGCATCCCACAGGGATTCTGTGGATTCCCCATTGGATCTGAAAACACCAAGGAGAAGAACCCCAGAGTATGCATGTAAATGAGTTTGGTCCATCTCCTTCTACCTCTCTCCAACAACACACCTTCCMTCTAAATTAGTCCAGAATGATGGTGGTGTCTGGGATGAACAGTTCTGAAGAAAAATATGTCCTGCACATGACTAACCGCCATCTGCGTCGGCCCTGGTCGCATCCTTATTACATTGGCAGCCATGCGGGGGGGCTCATTCCTTGGGTAAGAAGACCATTCAATTTCTTTATCTTCCAAAAGTGTAAGATGCTTCTCTGCAAAAAATATTTCTAAGGCCCTCTGAGTAGATTATTTTTGCCATGATTGAGTGTGGTAAGGAGCTACACATGCAAAGTTATTTATTTGTTGTACCTGGCTAGGGTAGAGTGGGAAAATACTGTGTATCAATTTACAATGTATCAAAAAATTTCTTGTAATAACATTGTGCAGGTTCCCACAAGACATTGTGTAGTTTCACACACTACAATGGGGAAAGAGTGAGACAGACAGGTTCTTGGTGCTATGTTGAAACAGCAGGCCCAGGGAGGAGGAAGAAAGAGTGAGACAGACAGGTTCTTGGTGTTATGTTGAAACAGCAGGCCCAGGGAGGAGGAAGACAGAGTGAAAGCACACAGCAAACCTTTGTTTCATTTGACTTGTTTTCACCCACCCACACACAATATAAATGTGTAAATGTACACTCCATGAATGTGTTATTTTACATGTTCTTCACAGAACATTAACCAAGGCCAATTCATCTATTTGTTGTAGCATTTTTCATGGAGGGTGTCAACACCAGCTGACAATGCTTCATGAA
>NW_019945349.1:0-12915 GCF_002910315.2 Salvelinus sp. IW2-2015
CCTCTTCCTATAGACTATACCAGAATATCCTCTCCCTTTATAGATACCCCTATAGACAACCAATATCATCTCCCTATAGAATATAACCCAAATCTCTCGCCCTATAACATAACCAAATCCTCTCCCTTAAATATAACCCAGATATCTCACCCTATGAGACTAGAACCCCAGATATCCTCTTCTATAGGACTATAACCCAAATCCTCTTTCCTATAACTATAAACCCAATATCCTCTCCCTATAGACTATAAACCCAAATCCTCTCCCTAAGAATATAACCCCAGATATCCTCTCCCTATTAACTAAACCCAGCATATCCTCCCCTATAGATATAACCCAGATACCCTCTCCCTATAGAAATGATACCAAAAGCCTCTCCCTATAGAATATAACCCAGATATCCTCGCCCTATAGAATAACATATCCTCCAAAGATACCCATATGCCTCTCCCTATAGACTATAACCCAGATATCCTCTCCCCTATAGAACTTAACCAATACCCTTCTTTCCCCCCTAATTAGAAAATAACCCAGATACCTCTCCCTATAGAATATAACCCAGATATCCTCTCCCTATAGAATATAAACCCATATAGCCTCCCCTATTAGAAATCCAGATATCCCTAGGATACCCACGATTCCTTCTCCCTGCTAAACTATAACCCAGGATGACCTCTCCCTATAGGACTATAAACCCAGATATCCTCTCCCTATAGACTATATACCCAGATATCCTCCCCTATAGGACTATACCCAGGATATCCTCTCCCTATAACTATACCCAAGATATCCTCTCCCTATATAAATATAACCCAGATCCTTCTCCCTATAGACTATAACCCAGATATCCCTCTCCCTATAGACTATAACCCAGTATTCCTCTCCCTATAGACTATAACCCCTCTCAAACCCTCCTTTCTCTTTTTCTCTATGTAGCTGAATCAGACTCTCCATGGCTCTCCTGTCGCCATGCCCACCAATCGATCTCTGTCTACTAACATGCTCTGTCTCCCCCCTCCATCTTCCTCCATGTCCAACACCTCCTCCTCCAGTCTCCTCCTCCTGACCCAGAGTATCCGGGATGACTCCACCTCGATCCCAGACGCATCCTCGTTCTCCTTAAAACCACACTGACTTCCCTCCTTCCTTCCTTCCCCCTTGGCGAGGATGGACCTCATCCCGTCCTTGTCTCCTCCTCCTCCGACCCCCCCTCCCCTAGCAGGCTGCTGGCCGGGCTGGGCTGTTGGTTGTGGTTGGCGTACAGGCCGCAGAAGCCACAGTGGCGGTCGCTCGGCGTCGCTCCAGGGGATGGCCCTGCCTCTGTCCCCAGGACAGACATAGCACCTCGGCCCCTCTTGTCTACCGGCTCTGGGCGTCTGGGTCCGCCACGCAGGGCATCACCCTCGGTACCTGGTAGCCATCGTTGGTGTACTGCAGGTGTGCCTTGGTCTCCCATGGGCCTCGCCATCTTCAACACATGGAGCAAACACTACAGACAGGACAGGAAGACAGGACAGCAACCATGTCAAATCTGTCAAGTACAAGGATCACGGATCAGGGCTTTATGTGTTGTGTTATATCACTTGGTTGAATAAATAGTAACAAAATAAATAATACAGTAGATAAATAGCATAAATAATAAGCAATAGAGTTGTCCAACGAGTTAAAAACTAAAGCACTAGAAGAGAGGAGAGAGAGAGAAAACGTCATTTACACAGAAGTTAATGAACCATGATCTCTAGCATTGTTCAATGTCACAGTGCTTCTGCCTTCCTATAGCGTTAGGTTCATTATTCTGCTCTAACACACAGACAACAGGCAGACAGACAGAGCCTTCTGTGAAGTACTACTCATAAATATTCAGTGAGCTGTTCAATTCGATCAGGATAAATGCCTTGTTCACAGGCTTCCATCAGCGTCTAATCCTGTCCAGGGTGTTTCAACCAGCCAGCACTGCTCCATTCAACAGCCCCGGCTCAGCCTGCTAACCTGGTCCCAGATCTGTTTGTTAAGTCCTGCCATGGTGTGGCAAGACAACACAAACAGTTCTGACACTAGGTTACCTTCCTGTTAGGGCTAATGGCCGCCTCAAAAACAACTTGCAGGACAGGACTTTCACCAAGTGTCATGCTGCGGAACTTCCTCAATCCAGCATCCCCACTGGGAGAAACCCACCATGAACGGCCCTCCAACTGGTGATTACTAGTGGGGAACTCTATCATCTCTGACTTCTCCTCATACTGACCTCTGATGTCACATCCCACTGGGAGAAACCCAGATGAACAGCCCTCCAACTGTGATTACTAGTGGGGAAACTCTATCATCTCTGACTCTCCCTCATACTGACCTCTGATGTCACATCCACTGGGAGAAACCCAGATGAACTGCCCTCCAACTGGTGATTACTAGTGGGGAAACTCTATCATCTCTGCTTCTCCCTCATACTGACCTCTGATGTCACATCCCACTGCGGAGAAACCAGATGAACAGCCTCCAAACTGGTGATTACTTAGTGGGGAAACTCCATCTATCAATCTCTGACTTCTCCCACATACTGACCTCTGATGTCACATCCCACTGGAGAAACCCACATGAACAGCCCTCCAACGGGTGATTACTAGTGGGGAAATCATCTATCATCTCTGACTTCTCCCTCAACTGACCTCTTGATGTCACATTCCCACTGGGAGAAACCCACATGAACAGCCCTCCAACTGGTGATTACTAGTGGGAAATCATCTATCATCTCTGACTTCTCCCTCATACTGACCTCTGATGTCACATCCCACTGGGAGAAACCACATGAACACCTCCAACTGGTGATTACTAGTGGGGAAACTCATCTATCATCTCTGACTTCTCCCTCATACTGACCTCTTGATGTCACATCCACTGGAGAAACCCACATGACTGCCCTCCAACTGGTGATTACTAGTGGGGAAATCATCTATCATCTCTGACTTCTCCCTCATACTGACCTCTGATCTCACATCCCACTGGAAGAAACCCACATGA
Organism: Salvelinus sp. IW2-2015; assembly: GCF_002910315.2. Taxonomy (NCBI): domain Eukaryota; kingdom Metazoa; phylum Chordata; class Actinopteri; order Salmoniformes; family Salmonidae; genus Salvelinus; species Salvelinus sp. IW2-2015. The sequence continues at coordinate 3,016 of NW_019945349.1, forward strand.
ACTGCCCTCCAACTGGTGATTACTAGTGGGAAACTCATCTATCATCTCTGACTTCTCCCTCAACTGACCTCTGATGTCACATCCCACTGGGAAAACCCACATGAACTGCCCTCCAACTGGTGATTACTAGTGGGGAAACTCTATCATCTCTGACTTCTCCCACATACTGACCTCTGATGTCACATACTAAGGAAATGACCTCTATAACAATTTTGGCAGTGAAATACAACAAAACATTTTCATGCAACAATAATCTATTCATATGTTTTTTGAACACTATAATTTAGTTTGCGTGTCTTGAAAGCTGTGCTGTTAGTGTTGTGGTTGACGCAGCTTGTTTGCCATTAGAGTTTAAAGCACATCAAGGCGTACAACTCGTTGAGCCCAGTTTACAAATAGTATTTTGGAGTTTCCCACTTGTCATGAACGCAGCATCACTTCTGAGCTGAACTCACAGAACGGTGCTGACCTCAGTTACTTATCCAGGTTGCGCCTCCTTTCTTCAGGCGGGAGATCAGGAAGCCAATCACGATGAAGCAGAGAAACCAAGATGGCTGCCATGACCAATCCTAGCAGAGCCATGTCCCCGCCCGGTACCCTGCCCCCGAGGGCAAAGGAACCGCCACAGCTGTAGAGGGTCAGAGGTCAGGGAAATAGTCAGTCAAGGCAACCAGTCAAGACATCAATCAACCATCAAGATATCAATCAATCAAGATATCAATCAACCAATCAAGATATGAATCAACCAATCAAGATATCAAATCAAGATATCAATCAACGAATCAAGTGTTAAATCAACCAATATATGAATCATCACAATAGTATAATAATACAGCATTAATATGGAGAGTACAGATCCTGCTGTTGGTAGGAGTAGATCATCACCAAATAACACAGCCTTATATGGAGAGTACAGATCCTGCTGTTGGTAGTAGTAGATCATCACCAATAATACAGCCTTTAATATGGAGAGTACAGATCCTGCTGTGGTAGGAGTAGATCATCACCATAGTATATAATAACAGCCTTAATATGGAGAGTACAGATCCTGCTGTTGTTGGAGTAGATCATCACCAATAATACAGCCTTTAATATGGAGAGTACAGATCTGCTTTGGTAGGAGTAGATCATCACCAATAATACAGCCTTTAATATGGAGAGTACAGATCCTGCTGTTGGTAGGAGTAGATCATCACCAATAACACAGCCTTTAATATGGAGAGTACAGATCCTGCTGTTGGTAGGAGTAGATCATCACCAATAACCACACCTTTAATATGGAGAGTACAGATCCTGCTGTTGGTAGGAGTAGATCATCTGTAACAGGCAGATCCAGTCGACATGATCAGGCGGCTCAGTGCTCTTCCCTCTGTGATTAACTTGCCTTGTGGTCATGTGAAGTCTTACCTGGTATAACCAGGACAGAGAGGGCCGCTGTACCAAACTCCCCTGTAGACAGGTCCATAGCACGAATCTACACACACACATCACAAGGAAAAAATACATTATTATCATGCCTATGAATATCTCTGCAACCCCCCCAGCGTTAACCAAAACATTCATCAAAACAATTATAGTAGTCTAGTAAGAGGAGGTAACACTCAACTGCAGAGCGAAGGACTCTGTCTACACAACCCTCTCAGAAGAACAATGATGCAGTAACCACTCAGCTGAGAGCAAGGACTCTGTCTACACAACCTCTTCAGAAGAAAACATGATGCAGGTAACCACTCACCTGCAGAGCGAAGGACTCTGTCTCACAACCTTCTTCAGAAGAACAATAGGACTGGTAACTACTCACCTGCAGAGCGAAGGACTCTGTCTTCACACCCTCTTCAGAAGAACAATGAGACTGGTAACTACTCACCTGCAGAGCGAAGGACTCTGTCTTCACAACCCTCTTCAGAGAACAATGAGGCAGGTAACCACTCACTGCAGAGCGAAGGACTCTGTCTCACAACCCTCTTCAGAAGAACAATGAGGCAGATACTCACTCACCTGCAGAGCGAAGGACTCTGCTTCACAACCTCTTCAGAAGAACAATGAGGACGGTAACTACTCACCTGCAGAGCGAAGGACTCTGTCTCACAACCCTCTTCAGAAGAACAATGAGGCAGGTAACCACTCACCTGCAGAGCGAAGGACTCTGTCTTCACTATCCTTTTGAGAAGAACAAACCCTTCAGTTGTCACGTTGACATAACTGCTGTACTGCACCTCATATCTCATGTCTGGGTTTACACCCTAAAACACACACACACACACACACACAAATAAACACACACACACAAACAAGCTGATTAAAGTTGTGTGTCAGTGTTTCAAATCCCACACAGAACAGAAGCGTAACTACCCAGAATTGAAGGTAATTGTGTCATTTCTAGGACTTTCACGGTGCCAGACGAGTACGTCTCTACTGTATATGAGACGTGACATTACATTTAGAGGTCCCATGAACAAACACAGACTGAGATTGTAAGACAAGTGTCTGCTAAAATGATTCAAATGTAAATGTTGATCTCTTTTGACTCTTACGGTGGCAAAGTCCTCGTCTCTGGCCCTGACCCTGAACGGTCTGTTGGAGGTTCTGTCTCGTAGGATCATGGTCTCTGGGACTGAGTTACTGTAGATGTATCCTTCATAACGCTCCTTCTCAAACCGCGGAGGGTTCCTGCTCTTCCTCAGCACCTCGATGGTGACCTGAGTCACCGCAAACTGGTCCCTGTTGGTGACCTGGGAGGCCTGGGAGAGATGGGTGAGATGGGAGAGATTGAAGAGATGGGAGAGACGGAGAGATGGGTGAGATGGGAGAGACGGAGAGATGGTGAGATGGGTGAGAGGGAGAGATGGGAGAGATGGAGACGGAGAGATCGGAGAGATGGAAGAGATGGGAGAGATGGGAGAGATGGGAGAAGTGGGTGAGATGGGAGAGAGTATTGTCCATCTCCAGTCCCCGAGGGCCTAGTGTCTGCAGGTTATCACTCCCCCCTTGTGATTAAGGTCATTGATTGGTTAGGAACTCCTGTTGTGGAAATTCTAACCAAGTGATTAAGACTTTGTTAATTCTTCAAACAATTAACCTTTATTTAATAAGAATTGCAATAATGTAGCTGGTTGATCCCAACACTCTGAAGTGTGATGCCGAGAGCTCAATCATACAGAGAATACAGAGGTATTTTATAGCAAAGATACAAGTCTACATGTCAAACAACAGATGTGTGGAATGGGTCAGAAGGTGAGGCTTGGTATATGAGAAAGGAGCCAGATAGCATTTGCTGTGAAGACTGTTCTAATTGTATAGAAACCAGGGTTTGGTCCCATCATGATCCCACTATTTATAAAGGCAACATCTAATGGACTCTATGTGCTATTAACACAAACCTTTTTTTATTAAAGTAGGCAAGTCAGTTAAGAACATATTCTTATTTACAATGACAGCCTAGGAACAGTGGGTTAACTGCCTTGTTCAGGGGCAGAACAACAGATTTTTACCTTGTCAGCTCAGGGATTTGATCTAGCAACCTTTTCTCTTACTGGCCCAATGCCTCGAACCCTCGACCTTCTAACCCGAGGTCCGGCGCGCTATCGACTGTGCCGCAAAAGCATGCTCGAGCGGCAGAGTCGATTCCCGCGTTTATAAACCCAGGGTCGTTACAGTATAATCGACTACTGGAGATTTAATCAAGTAATAATGGAAATAATAATGATATGCAACTTTTTGCGCATTACATGTTAAATCTTAAAATAATAGACATGTAATAAGGTGTGAAGCAGATGTGTGGAATGAGTCAAAAGGTGAGGCTTGGTATATGAGAAAGGAGTATCCCCCCAGCCAGATAGCATTTTTGTGAAGACTGTTCCAATCGTATAGAAAGCAGGGTTGGCCCCTAAAACGAGGTTCTACTTTATGAACTATGTGTTTATAAAATGTATTCTGAAACCCAAAATTATGTTCTTGTAGAAGATCTCTCATCATCATTTGAAATGATCCATGATCTGAAGATCAATTTCAATGTTGAACACAATCATAGCTTTCAATCGATTATATGCCAAAAAGAAGAAATGGAGTACACAGATTGAAAAGACATCTCTTACCAGGACAGTGAGGGTTATTGGGCTGCTATGTCTGCCGCTTTGGCCATGGAGATGTTCCCCGTCTCCTCGTCGATCTGGAAGATGCTGCCTTCATTCCCTGGGAGAGAAAGATACAAACCATGAGTCAAGATCAGTCTGTTATGAGATACAGAGGAGAAACCATTAAAGTCAAGATCAGTCTGCTATGAGATACAGAGGAGAACCATGAAGTCAAGATCAGTCTGCTATGAGATAACAGGGAAACCATGAAGTCAAGATCAGTCTGCTATGAGATACAGGAGAAACCATGAAGTCAAGATCAGTCTGCTATGAGATACAGAGGAGAAACCATGAAGTCAAGATCAGTCTGCTATGAGACACAGAGGAGAAACCATGAAGTCAAGATCAGTCTGCTATGAGACTACAGAGGAGAAAACCATGAAGTCAAGATCAGTCTGCTATGAGATACAGAGGAGAAACATGAATCAAGATCAGTCTGCTATGAGATACAGAGGAGAAACCATCGAAGTCAAGATCAGTCTGCTATGAGATACAGAGGAGAAACAAGTACGATGATATTTGATCATGTATGATATATTTTTATGATATAGAAAACTTTGTGGTCTGATGCACATCCTTCATAAAACGTCAGTGCACAGCTAATAACGTAAGAGAACAGGAAGTCCCTGACATTGGTAATATGCTCCATTACCACCTTTAATGAACAACGTCTCCATCTTTGTAACGTAAAATAAATCTACTGTGAGGAGAAACATCAACACTAGATTACTGTGGAGAGAACATTAAACCAGATTACTGTGGGAGAACATTAACACTAGATTTGTGGGAGAACATTAAAACCAGATTACTGTGGGAGACATTAAAACTAGATTACTGTGGAGAGAACATATAAAACAAGATTACTGTGGGAGAACATTAAAACTAGATTACTGTGGGGAGAACATTAAAACTAGATTACTGTGGGAGAACATTAAAACTAGATTACTGTGGAGAGAACATTAAAACTAGATTACTGTGGGACGAGAACTTATACAGAAAACATTAAACTAGATTACTGTGGAGAGAACATTAAAACTAGATTACTGTGGAGAGAACAAATAGATACTGTGGGAGAACATAACAGATTACTGTGGAGAGAACATAACAGATTACTGAGAACATCAAAACTAGATTACTGTGGAGAGAACATTAAAACTAGATTACCGAGAGAGAATAAAACTAGATTACTGTGGAGAGAACATTAAAACTAGATTACTGTGAGAGAACATTAAACTAGATTACTGTGGAGAGGAACAATTAAAACTAGATTACTATGGTGAGAACATTAAAACTGAGTTACTGTGGAGAGAACATTCAAAACTAGATTACTGTGGAGAGAACATTAAACTAGATTACTGTGGAGAGAACATTAAAAACTAGATTACTGTGGAGAGAACATCAAAACTAGATTACTGTGGGAAGAACATTAAAAACTAGATTACTGTGGAGAGAACATTAAAACTAGATTACTGTGGGAGAACATTAAACTAGATTACTGTGGAGAGACATTAAAACTAGATTAATGTGGAACATTAAAACTAGATTACTGTGGGAGAGAACATTAAACTAGATTACTGTGGAGAGAACATTAAAACTAGATTAATGTGGAACATTAAAACTAGATTACTGTGGAGAGAACATTAAAACTAGATTACTGTGGAGAGAACATTAAAACTAGATTAATGTGGAACATTAAAACTAGATTACTGTGGAGAGAACATTAAAACTAGATTACTGTGGAGAGAACATTAAAACTAGATTACTGGGGAGAGAACATTAAAACTAGATTACTGTGGAGAGAACATTAAAACTAGATTACTGTGGAGAGAACATCAACACTAGATTACTGTGGAGAGAACATTAAAACTAGATTACTGTGGAGAGAACATTAAAACTAGATTACCGTGGAGAGAACATTAAAACTAGATTACTGTGGAGAGAACATTAAAACTAGATTACTGTGGAGAGAACATCAACACTAGATTACTGTGGAGAGAACATTAAAACTAGATTACTGTGGAGAGAACATTACAACTAGATTACTGTGGAGAGAACATTAAAACTAGATTACTGTGGAGAGAACATCAACACTAGATTACTGTGGAGAGAACATTAAAACTAGATTACTGTGGAGAGAACATCAACACTAGATTACTGTGGGGAGAACATCAACACTAGATTACTGTGAGAGAACATTAAAACTAGATTACTGTGGAGAGAACATTAAAACTAGATTACTGTGGAGAGAACATTACAACTAGATTACTGTGGAGAGAACATTACAACTAGATTACTGTGGAGAGAACATTAAAACTAGATTACTGTGGAGAGAACATCAACACTAGATTACTGTGGAGAGAACATCAAAATAGATTACTGTGGGGAGAACATCAACACTAGATTACTGTGGAGAGAACATTAAACTAGATTACTGTGGAGAGAACATTAAAACTAGATTACTGTGGAGAGAACATTAAAACTAGATTACTGTGGAGAGAACATTAAAACTAGATTACTGTGGAGAGAACATTAAAACCAGATTACTGTGGAGAGAACATTAAAACTAGATTACTGTGGAGAGAACATCAAAACTAGATTACTGTGGAGAGAAACTCAAAACTAGATTACTGTGGAGAGAACATCAACACTAGATTACTGTGGAGAGAACATTAAAACTAGATTACTGTGGAAGAGAACATTAAAACAGATTACTGTGGACATTAAAACTAGATTACTGTGGGAGAACATCAAAACTAGATTACTGTGGAGAGAACATTAAAACTAGATTACTGTGGAGAGACATTAAAACTAGATTACTGTGGGGAGAACATCAAAACTAGATTACTGTGGAGAGAACATTAAAACTAGATTACTGTGGAGAGAACATCAAAACTAGATTATGTGGAGAGAACATTAAAACTAGATTACTGTGGGGAGAACATTAAAACTAGATTACTGTGGAGAGAACATCAAAACTAGATTACTGTGGGGAGAACATTAAAACTAGATTACTGTGGAGAGAACATTAAAACTAGATTACTGTGGAGAGAACATCAAAACTAGATTACTGTGGGGAGAAATTAAAACTAGATTACTGTAGAGAGAACATTAAAACTAGATTACTGTGGAGAGAACATCAAAACTAGATTACTGTGGGGAGAACATTAAAACTAGATTACTGTGGAACATTAAAACTAGATTACTGTGGAGAGAAAATTACAACTAGATTACTGTGGAGAGAAACATCAAAACTAGATTACTGTGGAGAGACATTAAAACTAGATTACTGTGGAGGAACGTCAAAACTAGATACGTGGAGAGAACATCAAAACTAGTTACTGTGGAGAGAACATTAAAATTAGATTACTGTGGAGAGAACATCAAAACTAGATTACTGTGGAGAGAACATCAAACTATTATCTGTGGAGAGAACATTAAAATTAGATTACTGTGGAGAGAACATCAAAACTAGATTACTGTGGAGAAGACATTAAAACTAGATTACTGTGGAGAGAACATTAAAACTGATTACTGTGGAGAGAACATTAAAACTAGATTACTGTGGAGAAAACATTAAACTAGATTACTGTGGAACATTAAAACTAGATTACTGTGGAGAGAAAACATTACAACTAGATTACTGTGGAGAGAACATCAAAACTAGATTACTGTGGAGAGAACATTAAAACTAGTTACTGTGGAGAGACATCAAACTAGATACTGTGGAGAGAACATCAAAACTAGATTACTGTGGAGAGAACATCAAAACTAGATTACTGTTGAGAGAACATTAAAACTAGATTACTGTGGAGAGAACATCAAAGACCTGTTGTACCTCTAAGTATCCTGTAGCTGATCAGCTCACTCCTGTTTCTGTTCTATCCTTGGCGTATAACGGACCAGGCTCCAGAGATAAAGCACCATCCTGTGGACAACAACAGACCTGGGTCAAATACATACTGTATGTCAAATACTTGAGCTGCACTTGGTTGAGTTTGCCCTGTTTAATGGAACCAATTGAATAGTCCCAAAAGTGCAAACTCTAAGCTAAATCAAACTCACTGTGATTACTAAAATACACCGTCAGTACTCTACCAGTGGATGTCGCATTTCTATACGACGTGGACGGATGAAGCAGAACGGGTCAACTTTAAAACAACAAGAAGAAGAGACCTTCCTCCTCTGCTAAGTTACACAGATATACTGTAACACCACCATCTCTCTCTGTTCAGGTACACAGATATACTGTAATACACACCTCTCTCTGTTCAGGTACACAGATATACTGTAACACACACCTCTCTCTGTTCAGGTACACAGGTATACTGTAATACACACCTCTCTCTGCTAAGTTACACAGATATACAGTAATAACACACCTCTCTCTGTTCAGGTACACAGATATACTGTAACACACACACTCTTTCTCTGTGAGGTTGACCTTTGCCCTGTAGCCGGAGCTGACACACAGTTGTGGCTATCCCAGGTTGGTTCTGACACAGGGCTGGAACCACGGTGGACGGTTGTCAACGTCCTTCACGTTAACCGTGATAGTCACCACGGCAGTGAACGAAGGCTCGCCAGACTCAGAAACGTTGTACGTGTCCTGGGAAATGGTATTCATAGAATGTCAAGGAAGGTCAAAGGGCATTGAGCTGAGGACAGCAGATCCTGTTTCTCTACTATATAGGATTATGTTATTTTACAGATTCTAGTATATTTCTGGAATACTTTACCGATTCTAGCATATTCATTAAATATTTTACAGTTCTAGTATATTTCTTGAATATTTTACAGATTCTAGTATATTTCTTGAATATTTTACAGATTCTAGTATATTTCTTGAATACTTTACAGATTCTAGTATATTCATTGAATATTTTACAGATTCTAGTAATTTTCTTGAATAGTTTACAGATTCTAGTAAATTTCTTGAATACTTTACAGATTCTAGTATATTTATTGAATATTTTACAGATTCTAGTATATTTTTGAATATTTTACGATTCTAGTATATTTATTGAATACTTTACAGATTCTAGTATATTTATTGAATACTTTACAGATTCTAGTATATTTATTGAATACTTTACAGATTCTAGTATATTTATTGAATAGTTTACAGATTCTAGTATATTTCTTGAATACTTTACAGATTCTAGTATATTTATTGAATATTTTACAATTCTAGTATATTTATTGAATATTTTACATATTCTAGTATATTTATTGAATACTTTACAGATTCTAGTATATTTCTTGAATACTTTACAGATTCTAGTATATTTATTGAATACTTTAAAGATTATAGTATATTTTTGAATATTTTACAGATTTAGTATATTTATTGAATATTTTACAGATTCTAGTATATTTTTGAATACTTTACAGATTCTAGTATATTTCTTGAATACTTTACAGATTCTAGTATATTTCTTGAATATTTTGTAATCCCATTTGACATCAACAGTAGGGCAGAATGTAAAGAACAGTATACCTGTACATGTAAGACAAGGGAGATCTTTTGGACGGAGTCGTAGTCGATGATGTTTTGCACCAGTATGTTGGGGGTGTTGGCATTCTCCAGTCGTAGATACCTGTTCTGGTGACACCAAGATGACACACGTGTTTAATCTCCTAATGCTGAGCAATGATTTGACTGAACCGTTATTTACACCAGCTTAGTCTTGTTGAGATACAAAAAAAAACTATTTTTCAGGAGAGACCTGGACCAAGACAGCAGCATCAACAGATCAGTGATAGTGTC
>NW_019945349.1:12940-16989 GCF_002910315.2 Salvelinus sp. IW2-2015
ATGCAAACTTTTTTAAACTCATACGTAGATGTACATAAGGGTTATAACATTTTTTTAAATAAAAAGTATTCTGAAAAGGTGCAGAGTGGTCCCTTTATGGATAATTTGATAAAGATAAGGTTATTAAGCATTGACCATTGTATGACTGTCTAAAGGTTCTGGGAAATAGAGTTTTAATTCAATTAAAAATAAATATGGCGTATGTTCACTTTTGGTTAAAAGTACGGGGAATTGACTTACACTAACCAATAAAACAAACAAAAAAGCTTATGGGATTTTCTCCGTCCTGGTAATACATTTGGGGGGAAAACCTGCCCATAATGCCTGAAAATTAATTTTTCTACCTCTCTCTTTTTCGCAGCAAGAGAGGAGTTGCTACATCTTATCGAATAAGCCCTTTTTCTATAAAGTTAGAGAGAATTCAGATGGAAGATCGACGTAACTTGGAACGACGTAAAAAGCCCAACGTAGGTTTCTATCAAAAAATAATTATCATTGCGGAGCAAATGTGATGTAATACAGGAATTTCAATATGTTGCAAGAGAAAATATAACCCGCTTTTATTCAACTCGCCAGATCTGTTTCCAAATCAATGGATGTCCATCGACTCGTTTGACTGCCGTGATTTGTAAATAATCCCTTTGCGCATGTAACATTTCTGCAAAGGAACACTTGGACGAACTGGTAATTGTGTCGTTATTATTTGGCAGATGTTAAGACTACAAACTATTATAAATGGTCTATTTGCGGGATTTACTTGTCATTTCAATAGCATTGGGTCTGTGTTACTGACTCAAATCTGTGATTCTGATTGTAATTCAACTGTTGCCATGGTTTTCTTAGCTAGATACAACAGCCGGTGTTTGTTTTAACATGTAAACTGAACGATTATCAGCTCGCTCAATTCAAATTAACAGACTGATTTATTCAAAGTGAATAAGCGAGGTGATTACGAAGTCATTTGTTTTTTGTGTTGCCTAACAGCCTGGTGGAATAGGCTACTGAGAACGGTGTCGTAATTTCAATCCCTAATGAAATATTAATAATATGGATATGAACTGATAATATCCTTGTCAACAACAGCCAGTGTTTGTTTTATTACCTGTAGTCTAATCAGAAGGACTGTACCACATCTAATGCATTCTAAATCGGCAAATTGTTGTCAGAGCTGTAACCATGACGGATCGGTAAATTGCGACAGAGCTGTAACCATGACGGATCGGTAAATTGCGACAGAGCTGTAACCATGACGAATCGGCAAATTGTGACAGAGCTGTAACCATGACGATCGGTAAATTGTGACAGAGCTGTAACCATGACGAATCGATAAATTGCGACAGAGCTGTAACCATGACGGATCGGTAATGCGACAGAGCTGTAACCATGATCATGACAAAACAAGGCTACAACTGCAATGGATGAAAGTTGTGGCAGTAAGAGGCTCTAGTATTGTGAACTATTTTAGCTCCCATCAAAATGTATCTTTTCCCTTAAGGAATTGGCTGATGTATTTTATACATTTGGCGCATTACATGTTAAATCTTAAAATAATAGACATGTAATAAGTGTGAAGCAGATGTGTGGAATGAGTCAAAAGGTGAGCTTGGTATATGAGAAAGGAGTTATCCCCCCAGCCAGATAGCATTTTTTGTGAGACTGTTCCAATCGTATAGAAAGCAGGGTTTGGCCCCTAAAACGAGGTTCTACTTTATGAACTATGTGTTTATAAAATGTATTCTGAAACCCAAAATTATGTTCTTGTAAGAAGATCTCATTCATCATCATTTGAAATGATCCATGATCTGAAGATCAATTTCAATGTTGAACACAATCATAGCTTTCAATCGATTATATGCCAAAAAAAGAATGAGTACACAGATTGAAAAGACATCTCTTACCAGGACAGTGAGGGTTATTGGGCCTGCTATGTCTGCCGCTTTGGCCATGGAGATGTTCCCCGTCTCCTCGTCGATCTGGAAGATGCTGCCTTCATTCCCTGGAGAAGAAAGATACAAACCATGAAGTCAAGATCAGTCTGTTATGAGATACAGAGGAGAAACCATAAATCAAGATCAGTCTGCTATGAGATACAGAGGAGAACCATGAAGTCAAGATCAGTCTGCTATGAGATACAGAGGGAAACCATGAAGTCAAGATCAGTCTGCTATGAGATACAGAGGAGAAACCATGAAGTCAAGATCAGTCTGCTATGAGATACAGAGGAGAAACCATGAAGTCAAGATCAGTCTGCTATGAGATACAGAGAGAAACCATGAAGTCAAGATCAGTCTGCTATGAGACACAGAGGAGAACCATGAAGTCAAGATCAGTCTGTATGAGATACAGAGGAGAAACCATGAAGTCAAGATCAGTCTGCTATGAGATACAGAGGAGAAACCATGAAGTCAAGATCAGTCTGCTATGAGATACAGAGGAGAAACAAGTACGATGATATTTGATCATGTATGATATATTTTTATGATATAGAAACTTTGTGGTCTGAAATCTCTCTCTTTTCATCGGTGATGGAGGGAAGGTCTTACCGTGGCTGGCTCTAAACGATAGTACAGTGGCTCAGAATCAATGTCGGTGGCCTCTATCCGACCAACACTGTTGTTCACAGGAGTCAGCTGTGGGAGAGAGGGCTCAGAGTCAACATATTATGTTACAGAAATGTTACTTCATGGAAGTGTGCCGATATGGAAAGTTTATACAGACAAACMGARGTGGTATTGTATGAAGGGTGCAAGTAGTTTATTACTATTGTCATCATAACATCYTCACCATTGTATTTTTAGGCCCACAGATAAGTGTCTAATGCTGTAAYGTYTATAGTAAATAGAAGAAGGTCTCACCTCGTTCACCTGGAGAACGTAATGACTCTGAGCGAAGTTTGGAGGATTATCGTTCACATTTTCAATGAAAACTTCAACGGACACGTTCACCTTAGAAAATAGTGAATCGGTATTAGTTTGCATTTGAAAGCAGCAGAACATATTATAGAACTTGTTTTTAGAGTGGAACATTTGATGTGAAAGCAACTTGATATTCTACACATTGAAGTTCTTCACCCATTGCTTCAGAGCAGAAATATGGTTTGACCTTTGACAGGCCCAGAAATAGCGAGGCCAACTGATGCTTAGGATTCCAGACCCCTATTCCCTATATAGTGGTACTACTATAGACCAGAGCCCTATTCCCTATATAGTGGTACTACTATAGACCAGAGCCCTATTCCCTATATAGTACACTACTTTAGACCAGAGCCCTATTCCCGATATACTTTAGACCAGAGCCCTATAAGTTACAATTTGGGACATAACCCATGACCATGAGGCATGTCATCACTACTACTCACTGACACTGATCTGGAGCCATTCTGTTGCAGCGTACCCGGACTCACAGCCCCATGACTATGAGGCATGTCATCACTACTACTCACTGATCTGGAGCCAGTTCTGTTGCAGCGTACCCGGACTCACAGCCCCATGAACATGAGGCATGTCATCACTACTACTCACTGATCTGGAGCCAGTTCTGTTGGCAGAGCACCCGGACTCACAGCCCCATGACCATGAGGCATGTCATCACTACTACTCACTGATCTGGAGCCAGTTCTGTTGCAGAGCACCCGGACTCACAGCCCCATGACCATGAGGCATGTCATCACTACTACTCACTGATCTGGGCCAGTTCTGTTGCAGAGCACCGGACTCACAGCCCCATGACCATGAGGCATGTCATCACTACTACTCACTGATCTGGAGCCAGTTCTGTTGCAGCGCACCGGACTCACAGCCCCATGACTATGAGACATGTCATCACTACTACTCACTGATCTGGAGCCAGTTCTGTTGCAGCGCACCCGGCCCCACAGAGCATCATCCACACTGGGCAGGGACTGGGAACAAAACACAAAAGCAGCAGTTGTTATTTCACATCATAGACAGAATGCATCAGCATAGTCCCTCAACCTTTCTTTTGACCTTTTTGTCAATGGAAAAATGAACCTTTGACCCCATAACTGAGTCAGTTCATGGCCACGTTCC
>NW_019945349.1:19048-27738 GCF_002910315.2 Salvelinus sp. IW2-2015
GAAACTGATCTGGAGCCAGTTCTGTTGCAGAGCACCCGGACTCACAGCCCCATGACCATGAGGCATGTCATCACTACTACTCACTGATCTGGAGCCAGTTCTGTTGCAGCGGCACCCGGACTCACAGCCCCATGACTATGAGCATGTCATCACTACTACTCACTGATCTGGAGCCAGTTCTGTTGCAGCGCACCCGGACCCACAGAGCATCACCACACTGGGCAGGGACTGGGAAACAAACACAAAGCAGCAGCTGTTATTTCACATCATAGACAGAATGCATCAGCATAGTCCTCAACCTTTCTTTTGACCTTTTTGTCAATGGAAAAATGAACCTTTGACCCCATAACTGAGTCAGTTCATGGCCACTTCCAGGACAACTACTTTGCAGTTGTCCTGCCAGATCTCACAACACTACCTGAACTTGTCCAAGAAGAAACACAGTTTCAAAATAAATGCACTTTGTGACATGTTAAAAATGCTATAAATGTTAAGTTCTGACACTGTACATATGAAATGTCTCAGAGTAGGAGTTCTGATCCAGAATCAGGTCCCCCCTGCTTGTATTCATTGTATTCTACAAAGCAAAACTGATCCTATATCAGCTTGATACATTGCCCCTGAGCTCTCACCTCAAAGTCCAGTCCTCTCTTGGCGATGAGGTCCGTCCCCCGCAGGTAGAACGCCTCCGCAGGGTTCTCCGTGACGGTCAGCTGAACATCATCACTACAGTTGATCCTGGCTACGAGGACGTCCACAGTGCTGTTTTCTTTTATAGACACAGGGTCAGGAGATACTGTACAGACTGAGAGAGATGTGAAACAGACACAGATACAGGGGTCAGGAGAAACTGTACAGACTGAGAGAGATGTGAAACAGACACAGATACAGGGGTCGGAAAACTGTACAGACTGAGAGAGATGTGAAACAGACACAGATACAGGGGTCAGGAGAAACTGTACAGACTGAGAGAGATGTGAAACAGACACAGATACAGGGGGTCAGGAGAAACTGTACAGACTGAGAGAGATGTGAAACAGACACAGATACAGGGGTCAGGAGAAACTGTACAGACTGAGAGAGATGTGAAACAGACACAGATACAGGGGGTCAGGAGAAACTGTACAGACTGAGAGAGATGTGAAACAGACACAGATACAGGGGTCAGGAGAAACTGTACAGACTGAGAGAGATGTGAAACAGACACAGATACAGGGGGTCAGGAGAAACTGTACAGACTGAGAGAGATGTGAAACAGACACAGATACAGGGGGTCAGGAAGAAACTGTACAGACTGAGAGAGATGTGAAACAGACACAGATACAGGGGTCAGGAGAAACGTACAGACTGAGAGATGTGAAACAGACACAGATACAGGGGTCGGAAAACTGTACAGACTGAGAGAGATGTGAAACAGACACAGATACAGGGGGTCAGGAGAAACTGTACAGACTGAGAGAGATGTGAAACAGACACAGATACAGGGGGTCAGGAGAAACTGTACAGACTGAGAGAGATGTGAAACAGACCAAGATACGGGGTCAGGAGAAACTGTACAGACTGAGAGAGATGTGAAACAGACACAGATACAGGGTCAGGAGAAACTGTACAGACTGAGAGAGATGTGAAACAGACACAGATACAGGGGTCAGAGAAAACTGTGCAGACTGAGAGAGATGGATGATGAGAAAGGAGGTGAAACAGATAGAGATTAAGGGCTGGGGTTCCATTTACATTCAGTTCATTCAGTAAGTACAGGATATTGGAATTGGCTCAATTTGAAAATGGATTGACCTCAGACATGTACACAAACACAAAACTATGGTGGAGGTGTGTCTACAGATACCTGTATTAATGGAGGTGTGGTGGAGGAGGTGTGTCTATAGATACACTGTATTAATGGAGGTGTGGAGGAGGTGTGTCTATAGATACACTGTATTAATGGAGGTGTGTCTACGATATCACTGTATTAATGGAGGTGTGTCTACAGATACACTGTATTAATGGAGGTGTGGAGGAGGTGTGTCTACAGATACACTGTATTAAATGGGAGTGTGTCTTACAGATACCTGTATTAATGGAGGTGTGGTGGAGGAGGTGTGTCTACAGATACACTGTATTAAATGGAGGTGTGGTGGAGGAGGAGGTGTGTCTACAGATACACTGTATTAATGGAGGTGTGGTGGAGGAGGTGTGTCTACAGATACACTGTATTAATGAAGGTGTGGTGGAGGATGCGTGTCTACAGATACACTGTATTAATGAAGGTGTGGAGGAGGAGGTGTGTCTACAGATACACTGAATTAATGAAGGTGTGGTGGAGGAGGTGTGTCTACAGATACGCCATATTTTGACCTCGACTTAATTCCCTCATAATTCCACCACCTTAATGCGGGAGGAAACCATGAATAAGGTCTWGSGAACCRGTCAATTCCAAGTGGAAAAAGCCTCTTCTTTTTTCTCTCGATGTAATAGCACCATTCTCCACGCYCTGTAATTTACAACCTGATCAGAGCTATTGATAAGATCTAGGTAAATGAGTAATCCGTTTGAACAAGGAGATTGTAAATAGAAATGGCACTTGTWATGGATATATTTMACCTAATAATCGCAATAGACAAATGTGAAACCAGTCATYTCAACATATTAACTTTCCCACAATAAAGTTTATGAAAGGSGACCCATGCGCCTATCATCGATGTCTATGTTTTCTTTTGTATAATAAATCACTTTGAGAGTAACCCTCCAACAAGTCATTCATTAACCTTTTTCATTTCCATATGTACTAGGGAGCTAAGTGTTTGTTTGTTTATTGGGCTTCAGGAATGTGACTGAAAAGGTGAAAAAAATTTTTTTAACTGATTGAAAGTATAAGGGGATATCGGTGAATATATGTTGTGGTCAAGACTACGACGACGCCAGTGTAATGAGCGGAGTTTACTCAGGTGTTCAACAGCGCATATCAGACCTAGAGCCTAATGCTTTGGGTAGTTCTTAATGAGTTTCAATTTAGAAAACGATCTCTCCGKAGAAGCAACAGTTTCAGGGAAGGTAAACAAAAAACTGCTTGATTGCCATAGCAACATCAGGGAAAATGGGCAGAAGGGAGTTCTTCAAATACGACAGTTATTTTCTATTCTGTACCGTCTTTAACTGAGCCTCGCATTCTCCTTAATTCCCGCTCTCAACACGTTACGGAAAGAGATGAACTCTGTAGGAAGCTCTGGGGACAGGTCGTCTGGATACTGGACAGCCCATACATTTGCAGATGCGAACAGACCTTCATCTTTAGCAGACAACAGTTCTTGAGGGCTTGAACAAAAAAAATATATATTTGTAATTTTGTTCATAGGCTACTGGTGAACCGGCGTTTGAGTTGTGTGGTTGCAATATCAACGGTCCCTTATTTCTGGTATATCTTGGCATCCATCATCCAACACTAAATTTGAATTATGTGCAGCGCAATGGTCATATAATGCCCAATGCCTCGGGAAAGTCTGGGTTTGCAGTACTCAGCATAGAAAACAGTTGGGGGAGGAGTTGTGCTCATAACAGATACTACTGTATTATGGAGATGTGTCTACAGATACTGTAATTATCGGAGTGTGGTGGAGGACGCGTGTGTCTACAGAGTACACTGTATTATCTCTGGCGCGGTCAAGAGCAGGGTACAGGGCCGTGGTGGCGGGGTGCCGGGTGATTCGGTGGTTTTGTTTTGTCCTGTGTTCTTGCCGGGGGGGTCCATGTTTGATGTAGTGGTTGTGTATGCTACCGAGATAACTTGTATAATGGAGGTCGTGTTAGGCAGGGTGGTGTGGAGGAGGTGTGTCTACAGATACACTTATTAATGAAGGTGTGGTGGAGGAGGCGTGTCTACAGATACACTGTATTAATGAAGGTGTGGAGGAGGAGGTGTGTCTACAGATACACTGAATTAATGAAGGTGTGGTGGAGGAGGTGTGTCTACAGATACGCCACATATTTGACCTCGACTTAATTCCCTCATAATTCCACCACCTTAATGCGGGAGGAAACCATGAATAAGGTCTTGGGAACCTGTCAATTCCAAGTGGAAAAGCTCTTTCTTTTTCTCTCGATGTAATAGCACCATTCTCCACGCCTGTAATTTACAACCTGATCAGAGCTATTGATAAGATCTAGGTAAATGAGTAATCCGTTTGAACAAAGGAGATTGTAAATAGAAATGGCACTTGTTATGGATATATTTACCTAATAATCGCAATAGACAAATGTGAAACCAGTCATTCAACATATTAACTTTCCCACAAATAAGTTTATGAAAGGGACCCATGCGCCTATCATCGATGTCTATGTTTTTTTTGGTATAATAAATCACTTTGAGAGTAACCCTCCAACAAGTCATTCATTAACCTTTTTCATTTCCATATGTACGAGGGACTAAGTGTTTGTTTTGTTTATTGGGCTTCAGGATGTGACTGAAAAGGTGAAATTAAAATAAACTGATTGAAAGTATAAGGGGATATCGGTGAATATATGTGTGGTCAAGACTAGACGACGCCAGTGTAATGAGCGGAGTTTACTCAGGTGTTCAACAGCGCATATCAGACCTAGAGCCTAATGCTTCTAGGTAGTTCTTTAAATGAGTTTCAATTTAGAAAACGATCTCTCCGAGAAGCAACAGTTTCAGGGAAGGTAAACAAAAAACTGCTTGATTGCCATAGCAACATCAGGGAAAATGGGCAGAAGGGAGTTGTTCTTCAAATACAGTAGTTATCTTCTATTCTGTACCGTCTTTAACTGAGCCTCGCATTCTCCTTAATTCCCGCTCTCAACACGTTACAGAAAGAGATGACTCTGTAGGAAGCTCTGGGGACAGGTCGTCTGGATACTGGACAGCCCATACATTTGCAGATGCGAACAGACCTTCATCTTTAGCAGACAACAGTTCTTGAGGGCTTGAACAACAAAAAATGTATTTGTAATTTCGTTCATAGGCTACTGGTGAACCGGCGTTTGAGTTGTGTGGTTGCAATATCAACCCTCCCTTATCTCTGGTATATCTTGGCATGCTTCAACCAACACTACATTTTATGTGCAGCGCAATGGTCATATAATGCCAATGCCTCAGGCATAGGCGGAAATCACGGGGGGGACGGGGGGGACACGACCCCCCCATCCTGGGAAAAATATGATTTGTCCCCCCCAATATATCACTGTAAACATAACTATGTAATTTCAATAATATTAATAATACGCAATGAAAGCACTTGTGCTGATTATAGACACTTAATAGTGCGTTTTTAAGTTTCATAAGATTGCGACCCCCCGCCCTTTGCCCCACAATGATTTGATCCACTGCCAGTTCTTAAGATTGCAAGGTAATAGAGGGTTCGTATCTACTGTCCGAAAGGCACTCAGTGTACGTAACTGACGTGAGGTAATCCAGTCATCGCGCCATAGCAATGTATATATTTTTTTAATGTTGCAGGGTTCACACACTAGCTGGGTTACACACTAGCTGAATTTGCAGAGCTAGCGTGCAAACTAAAGCAAACATTAACTATCAAGCTAGCTAGTACCTATTCCATTTATGTGGGTCGTCAAAGATGGAATATTTGCTTCGTCAATTAATTCCAAGATTAGCATGCAGCTGTAGTGCTTCAAAGTCCCTGTGATAAGGTTAGCTATAAACTGAAGTCCAAACTGAACAGAACTACACTCTCTTATACCATTGTCTTAAATATATTTAATGGTCTCGTTGCAAAAGCTAAATTGTCGCTAGTGAATTTTTTTTTTTTTTTCACTTTAACCAGGTAGCAAAGATTATAGCAACACCACAGAAACGGAATTGGTGCTCGCTAGCTTTGCAAATTCAGCTATTGTTGGAACCTGCCAATATGAAACAAACTATGTTAAAATGTCAAAACGTTGCAGCATGTGTTGTGTAATTGTGTGTGTGTGCAGCTAGACCGGTCAGCCAGCCAGCCAGCCAGGTAGAAAAATGTCAGAAAAAAGTAAAAAGACGGACATCAGAGTATTTTTCGTAACACAAAACGCAAAGTAAGAACTCTAGTAGCCTAATATCTCAAAGACCAGTTGATAAAATGTTCATAAGAAAGAAGTGAAATGCTAATGGAAATGTTTCACAATGATGTCATTAGGCAGAGCAGGCAACAGATGGCACACAGACAGCAGAGCTGGGGACAGATATGCAGGGACAGGCTGGCAGAGACAGGGAGTCTCAGGTAAGTTTGTTGAGTCTTTGTTTGGCAACATTATGAAAGGTTCTCAATTTTTTTGTTTGTAAAATAGGGACATAAAGCCCAGCAAACACCTTATTTCTTTTCTAGGAGACAGACTGTGAGTCAGTGAGGGTGGTGAAAGGGAAAGAGCCAAGGAGAGAGACTTCAGAGGACAGTGTCACAGCCCGGCAGGACCAGGTGTCACCCTTGTTGCCAGCAGCACCAGTATAGGGGACAGTGGCACAGCATCGTGCAGTTACCTCAGTGATGGCACAAAACCATATCAGCCACACCCACAATTTATAGAACCGCAAACAGAGTGTTGACGTTTCAAGAGAGATGGTTTCGCGATTTCCCCTGGCTACATTATAATCCATCAATAAAAGGAGTGTTGTGTTTTTCACTGTAGCCAAGGGTTTTCAAGCCAGCCATCTTTTGGCCAAAGAGCAGATGCTGCTTCATTAGTGCAGGATTTAGGAACTGGAGAAAAGCCATTGAAAAATTCACAGCACATCAAAATTGCCAAACCCACCGCAACTTTGTAATTGTAACAGCACACCAGCTAAATCCAATCAGTGTCCAGTTATGTCCAGCGCGTGGGGTAAACAGCAGGATGACGCAAGGCATTGCTTGATGAAAATTGTTAGTTCGGTGCGGCATGTAGTAAGACAGGGACAAGCCTTTAGAGGCCACACGGATGACAGTGGGAATTTATACCAGATTTTGAAACTTAGGGCAGAAGAGGATGATCCCATTTTACTGAAGTGGTTAACAGAGCGTACCACAATGTACACAGGCCCCAAAGCACAGAATGAAATTCTGAACATCATGGCCAATAGTCATTCGAGGCATTGCAGCTGAGATTAGGTCTCTTCCGATTGTACAATTTTCATTAATTGTTGATGGTACTCAAGATGTCTCTGGTGCTGAACAGAAGAATGTCTGTCTGCGTTATGTTGACCATGACCATGTCCCTCACAAGGAGTTTATTGGGCTATACAGGGTGTTGGAGACAACAGGCGAGGGCATTGCGAAAGTGCCAACTGATGTGTTGTTGAGGAAACCGCAAACATATGCTCGGTTTTTTTGTTCAGTAGTGTGTATAGCAGTGGTTCTCAACCTTTTTGGGGTACTGGAACCCCTGCATATTTTGAGGCAAGGCAGGCAAGGTTTTGAGCGGTCCTCAGGGACCTCCACCCCCTCTATATTATATGTAAACTTACTGGAAACTTGTGGTACTGACTACATTCATTACACTTTTTTATTTCACGGACCCCTTGCAATTAGTCCATGGACCCCTGTTTGAGAACCCATGGTGTAATTGATAGTTGTTCTTTTGTTTAGTAGTTTTCAGTACACTTACAAATGATTTATTTCATGTTATTTTATTTAAAATTGCATACTTTGTGCGACATACTTGTCCATAGCTGCTGTTTGAAGAGTTGAGACACTGACTGAAGGATATTTTGTTTGATTTATTTGGGTTTTCATTGAAGTAGTTATTTTGCTTTTAGAACTGTACTTATTTTAAGCTTTTTGTTCTTGCAAAGATATTATAGATCAGGCCAGGTGCACATATTTAATGACTATATAAATGTATCAGAAAAAGTCAAATTAAAAGGTAATTTAAATACAGAGACCAACTTTGTGATGGTTCTCAATGGAGATTCTTTTAGATGTGATCACACCATGTTCATTGTATTTATGAAAACTACACCCATACAGTGTACAGTACATTGTCACCTACTGACCTTTCTTGATATTGCTGGTTGTAAGTACGAATACCTGCATACATACTGGACTGGTAAGGAGCACTGCTATAACTATTATTAGTATTAGAATTATAATGATTTAAACATTTGAACAAGTTGGGAAAACCCTTCAGTTAACTACTGTACCTATCAATTATCCAGTGGTAGGAATTATGGTTCCTCAATATACATTTAAACACGTATGCTATGTGTCAAGCACTACTTTTGGTGTCCCCCTCAGGAATTGCTCTTGAAAAAATTTAATGTAATTGTCCCCTCCAAGGTTGATCTCAGATTTTCGCCCCTGGCTCAGGAAAGTCTGGGTTTGCAGTACTCAGCATAGAACAGTTTGTTCGGCAACTTGGGCCTACAGGCCGTGGTGGATTAAATTTGATTTAATTTATTTTGACTTTAGCCCATTTGTTGAGGCTATTAGCCAGACAAACCCGTAGAGTTCAACAATAAATAATGTCTGAAAGTACAGTATCCTCAAGCCGACTACTTTTTTCCCTTATTGTTAGGCTATTTGATGTGTCATTTTTTAAGAAGTTTATAAATACTGTATATAGCTATATATAGTACACTGCATAATGAAACAATCCCTAGTAAACTAGTGTTTTGAGGGTGGACTGTTTTACGCACAACAACGTTCTATTCAAGATGGGAGAGAGCGCGAGGACGTCTCATGTCATGCAGGTTCAGGTAGCCTGTACAG